>NW_007730869.1:48645-80431 GCF_000696425.1 Galeopterus variegatus | reverse complement strand
TTCCTGCCTTCTCTGGCTAAACGCTGCGTTGATTGTAGCACTTGAAGGGTTGCCATATTCAGCAATACAGGCTTCACATAATTTGATATTTAATTCATGGGAAAGGAGCCCAGACCTTTCTCTCCCTCTGTTTTCTCCCTGTGTATTTATTGAAACAGGAAGTGTCATAACCAGCTTGTCTGCTTACTTTCAGCCCATTGTTTTGGGAAGAATAAGGAAAAAACTGACTAGCATTCAGAAGCAGCAGTCAAGAAAAGCACACATCTTTTTTCTTCTTATATATCAACTTGTTTAATCAGAGCATTTGTACTTTGATGTATTATTATTACTTCTCTCTATGGGAATTGATTTGTAATGTTACCTAATCAGTGTGGTTCCAATTTTAAATCTTGGAGCTGAGTAATAAATATAAGACATTAATTTCCATAAACCATATATATTTGAAAGCTTCATTTACATAGTGAACAATTTAGGCCTATAAATTCTAATGTGTTTCTATTCCTTTTGGGTTACTGTTTGCATAACCTCTTTATAGTTCTGACAAACCATAAGGCTGCCCAGTGCTGACAAATTTCTTGCTGTTGTCCAATGCATAAAAATGTGTTTTAAGTAACTCTCCAGCACCCCCTCAGTAATTTTTCTTCTTTCTTTCTCACTCACTATTCAGAGTAATTCCCTTTACGGAGCTGAAAAATTCCATTTCTTTTGTCTACCAATTTCAGCATCTCAATTTGGCATTTTTCTACAGCCTAGTATATGCCTCTGTTATAGTTGGTACTAATACGACCCCATTTAGCCCAGGGAGGACTATTCAACTGCAGACTCAGCTGTAAGTAACACCATCCCTGTCTCTAAGAAGTCGGGATCATGAGACTGAGTGTAATTGAGTACACTTAACATATAACCTGAGCATTTTCTTTTCTTTCTTTCTTTTTTCTTTTTTTTCTTTGGTAGCTGGCCAGCATGGGAATCCAAACCCTTGACCTTGGTGTTACAAGGCAGTTCTTTAATAAATTGGAATAACTAAGTGCGGATAGCCCTTTAAAGTTTTTAATGCACTTTCATGTATATTATAACACTTGATCTTTACAATATTTCCATAAGGTGTTACTATATTCATGTTAAAGATAAGGAATCTAAGGACCAGGGATTTTTATTATTATATTATTATTGGCATGCTGGGAATACTTACTGGGTTTATCTGAAGTACAGGAAGAACTGAAATATACACCTGTTCAAGAACAAATAGTCATTGAGATATTGACATCTTTTCATAAGAGCACAGTAAATGTTCCTCTGGTTACCCAAGGCTTTTGGACCTAAGGGAAGATGAGTTATGGCCAAGGCAGAAGTGCACTGGCTCATGCCCTCACGGTGCTCTCCTGTGGGTCCACCCAAACAACTTTCCCTGAATCTAGTCCAGGTGGGTAGTGAACCAAAATCATTAGCTGCTGTTTCACAAACAACATGAAATAAATCAGGGGTCTCAGCTCAGTTGCTAAAAACAAGACTCCATTTCACCCTTCCTGCCTCTGTTAGGCAGTCTTAGTGGCCAAAGATCAATCAACCATGAGAAGAATGTTCACTGCTCTCCCGGAGTCAGATAAATGGATGCTGAAGAGGACGCTGGCTCTGTGTTGTAGACATAAGCAGAGGTAGAACAGCTCAGCAGCAGAGAGCAAAACGCTGCCGGTGGGGGGCTAAGCTTCAGCTGTGCCCATGGCAACACCACTTCCCTGCTGATGAGCTATGGGAAGGAAGGAAGCAGGGAATTTGGAGTCAAGCGCACCTGGGTTGTAATCCTTGCTGCTCCACTGACCAGCTCTGGGAGCTAGGGCATGTGACTTCACCTCTCTGAGGCTCAGCCTGGGGAACTGTAGAATATTAAGTGTGGACTAGTTTTCTACTGCTGTATAACAAATTACCACGTGCTTAGCAGCTTGAATCAACACCCATTTATCATCTCACAGTTTTTGTTGGTCAGAAGCCCAGGCACAGCGTGGTTGGTTTCTCTGATCAGGGTTTCACAGGACTGGAATCAAGGTATTGGCCTGGGCTGAGGTTCCCATTTGGGGCTTTGGATCTTCTTCCAAGCTCACAGACTGGGGTCAGAATTAATTCCTTATGGTTGTAGTACTGAGGTATTAGTTTTCCTGCTAGCTTTTGTCTAGGAAATGCTCTCAAATCCTAGAGTTTGCCTGCAGTTCCTTGTCATGGCGGCCCCATGGCAGTTCACAAGATGCATGTTTGCATTTTTCCAGAAGAGCTAAAGTACATCTTTCTAATGTTCTCTTCTACTACCCGACAGAGAACAGTCTCTGCTTTTATATGGCTCTTGTGTTTAGGTTGGGCCCTGGTCAGTCTCCCTATTTTAAGATCAGCTGTGCCGTATAATATAACCAAACCATGGGAGTAAAATCTATCATATTCACAAACCCAGGATTATGCAGAGCATGTACATCCCTGGCAGGAAATCTTGGGGACACCTTAGAATTCAATCTGTCACAAAGGGACACAATTTATGTGAAAATAATCCAGCTCTAGGCAAATAGTTGGCATATGACAAATGGTAATTCTTCTATAAAATAGGTTGAGACTTGATAGATTTTTAAGGCTGTCACAAAGGGACACAATTTATGTGAAAATAATCCAGCTCTAGGCAAATAGTTGGCATATGCCAAATGGTAATTCTTCTATAAAATAGGTTGAGACTTGATAGATTTTTAAGGGTATGATAATTCCGGTAACCGTTTTATGCATGTCTTCCATTAGAGAAAAATTCCATGTAAATTGCAGTTTTTTATAATCATCCTTTCTAGCGTATCACTGAGCACATAATAAGTGCTTAGTAAAGGCTTGGTTTAATGAAATGGGCTACAGAGAGGTAGAGTCATCTCTTTATACTAAAGAATTGTCTTGACATTTTGAAGACTATAGACTGTGATTGAGGACTCTCTCAGGGCATTTGCATTTATACTCATAGTTTTAATTAATGTTCGTTTATTAGCAACTCATACATTTTTATTTACAGACCAAATGACTGCCAGCACTCAGACCTGTGTCTACAGCTGCCTACCAGTCACGCCCACTTCTGTGTTACCTAAACTTCTCAAACTCAACACGCTGCGAGTGGAGTGGCACCCTCTAATTATTTTCTTTTATGTCTGCTATCTCAATGAACGTATCACACATTCCCAAATCTCCAAAGCCAGAAACTAGGTAATTATTCATCTTAGACTCTCCTCTCTTTTACCTCCTTTATCCAAAAGGCCAAATCTTGGCATTTCTATCTGCTGGATGCCTCTTTAACTTACTCTCTCTTCTGTGTCTGGGCTAACCCTGGCTTCCTCATTCCCGCTAGGTAATTATTCATCTTAGACTCTCCTCTCTTTTACCTCCTTTATCCAAAAGGCCAAATCGTGGCATTTCTATCTGCTGGATGCCTCTTTAACTTACTCTCTCTTCTGTGTCTGGGCTAACCCTGGCTTCCTCATTCCCTACCTGGACTGGCAGTGGCGTATTCCTAATCAGATCTCCTGTTCCCCAGTTCTATGATCTATTCTTCACTCTATTTTCCAACTTATTTTTCAAAAGTATAAATCTGATCCTGTCTCTTGCCAGTTTTCAATGACCTGCAACAGATTTTAAGAAACAAATCTGGCTGTTCAGCTTCTACTTCCACTACCTGGCTATAGGTGGATCTCCATACAGCACGAACAGTTATCTTTTAAACATATTTTTGAGGTATAATTTACATACAATAAAACACATAGATATTATGTGTGTGTTTTGATGAGTTTCGAAAAATGTATGTATTTGTGAGACCACCATCTAATTAAGATATAAAACATCAAAGTCATCTCTGTAAAACATAAATCATGTTACATTCCTCGTAACTCTCAAAAGCTTGCTATCGCTGAGTGAAATTCAGTTCCCATCCCCACCTCTCTGACCCTCCCTCCTTCCACTGTCCCCCTCACTTGTACAGCTCACGCCTGTGTCTTTCTTTCCCAGTTGTCTCAAATACCCTGAGTTCACCTCTGCCTTCGCCTGGAACATTTTCATGGCTTTTCGCCTCACTTCCTTCAGGCCTCTTCAGGTGCCACTTCCTCAGAGCTCGATAAACCCTTGTCTAGATGACTTGTGCTAGGGGAGCTTTCTTAATTACTCCATTTAAAATGTCACAACCCATCCCCTTGCATGTATCAGTAGCCGACCCAATTTTATGCATGGTTGTTTTTTGCTTGTTTATTGCCTTCTTCCCAATGTTTCAAACGGTGCCTGAGAGTAGATTCTCTACTAATGTTTGTTGAATGGAGCGGGTGAGACCTAAACTCCATAGCACGGCATGAAAGGCCCTTCATGACCTGGCACTTGCCTTATTTTTCACCTGTAGCTGTATTTTCCGCTTCCCGTAATAACTAAGCTTCAGTCAGTTTCAACCACTCTCAGTTCCCTGATGACACCAGGTTTCTCTTCATGTCTGTTCCTGGAATGCCTTTGCTTCCTCTGTCCTTTCAAATGCTTGCTGCTTCTCAGCTGGAGCACCTTCCTCTGTGAATAATTCCTTGACTTCTTTACAGACTTAGATCTTTCTGCTGTGTGTCCTCGTTCACACGCTCTTGTTAGAATTGCTCCCAGGACGTCCAGTAGATGTTCCTATTTCAGCACAGTGTTTTTCTTCCAATACTTGAGTTTTTTGATGATATTGATTATGTTTTTTTTAATCTTTGTATCACCAATGCAGTTTGCTGAATAGTTTTAGCAGCTTACTGTACAGTTTGAGCTCAATAAATTTTAGTTAGAATCTAACAAAATACAAAAGAGGAAAGAGAGGAGAAAGGTAGGTAAGAAGGGAGGGAGAAAAGGAAAAAGGTAAAAAAGAAAAACGAAACAGATGTATAATGATGAAATATAAAGATTTTAATTCAGTCCCCCAAATGCAAAGAGCGCAAGGTCTCAGCAAAATAATCTAGTTAATTCATGCTTATTTTCCATGATTGAATCTAGGGTTTAAATTTGGAATTTAGAAATTATTGCTTCTTATGTTTGTGTGATGTGTGTGTGTATGCATGCGTGCACATATGTGTTAGATTGTGTTTCTGAAGGGACAGACTAAGATTGTACAGAAGAAAGATATATTCCTAAGCAGTGGTTTGAATGCAAACTCACAACAGGTTTAAATACTAGCAAATTGTAACACACGCATATATACATATATGCACATGTACACATCAATGTGATGTTTGTTATAATCCACGCATAATCCACTTCCTAATTTTTTAAAAAATATTGGGAAAAATATTCACAATATAGTCAAATGCAAAGATAACCTTTTTTTGTGTGACACCTAAAAAACCCCTAGTTTTCCCTCATTTCAACTTGGTCCCTTCCTTAACCAATCTTTCCTTTTGAAGCTAAAAAGACCAAGAAGAGTAAAGAGAGAGTTTAGTGGATGGTTATATTAATCATATTTTTTACTTTCTATGTTGATGATGCTTTGACATCTAGTGGGCCTTGCTGGCCTGGGACAGACTCCCTCCCAGGGCTGGCTAATTGCTAGAGAAGGCAGATGACCTCCTGTGATGACACCTTTCATATGCAAACCAACCAAGAGTCTCTCACACAATGCCAATATCTCCCCGGCCTTGAATCACCCCTTGGTCAGGTACCAGAAAACTGGAAACCGCCCCTACAGCTCAGCGCTGAAATTACTCTAATTGTCCAATCCTAAACTTGCTCAGAGTGGCCCACTCTGTCTCACCATTCCCTCCCAAGGAACACATAATAGAGGCTTTCTCCTTGATTCCTTCCGTTTCCAGATGACATCAGCTGCTTCCCCATGTGGCCCTCTGTGGTGTGTCCTGTCCGCCTGGGAACTGTGAGTAATAAAACTTTCAAACGTGGCATTGACCTCTTCATGTCATCACGCAGTCATTTCTGTAAATTAAATCAAGACAATGGTTTACATAGGTAACACAAGAACTAGAAATAAATCCTCAAGTAATTTGATTAATTTTAATTATCAGTACTCTGTATGCCCCTTTCCCTCAGGAATTGCCTACAACAGTAATCAAACCAGAAAAATCAGGAATTGCCTGTGATATTAATCACACTATGAGGGAAAGAATTAGAAGAATTCCCTGGGAGAAGCTGTAATATGTGTTCACACCATTCTCTGGAACAATATTTTGGATAAAAATTCATTTAACTTGTTTTCAGCCATTATAGTTGTTTTTGCTAAATCATAAAATTCTCATTATAAAATAAATCCTGACATCAACTTGATTAGTATGATCATAAATCTTAACAGCAGTATACATGGTTTAAGCTGCAGTTTTCAGGTCACAGTTACAGATTCTATTATTTCTCCTACCCACTGAAGTAATTAGATATTATTTCAATGCACTGCCAATTGTTGGCAGTATTTTTTTAATGCACGTAAAAGACTCTTTGGTTTAAAACCCTTGACACAAAGTTTTTGAGAGTTCAGTGACAACGTATTAAGTATTAATTTTATTAATTTTAGACTCAGATGAAAAGGAACCATAATTACCCATAATCTTTACTTATAAAGTTATGTATTACAATTTTAATAGCTTTCTTTTAGCCCTCACATGTATTGACACATCTATATAGAGATAACTAGTTAGTTATATTATTTAGACATGTTTTTAAAGTAAGCTTTCTATTCTAAAGTAAAAGCTTTGTAATGAAGACTTTTTTAATAAATCATACTAATGTAAATTTCATAAAATAAAAAAAGTAAATCTTTATCAATACCCTGCTGTTTAATGGGCTGCTGCTATGGTGTACTCTATGAGCATTAGTTCAGAGATGCAGGTTTGGAATTAGGGCCTTTGTAACTGGCTTGGTCTTATTCCTGAACGTGAGGGAGCTTCCTGTCAGTGGCCGTACCCGGATGGTACCAGCACTCAGAATGTCCATTTACAATGAGAACCACCTGCAGTAGGCCGACTTTTACCCCAAAGTTTGGATTTCAGCTTTGCCACTATTTAATGGTGAGTGGGCTTGGGTTCATTATTTGACCTACGTGGTCCTTAGTTTCATCATCTGTAAGGGGAGAGGTTGAAATTAAAAAGCTAAGGTCTTTTCAACTGCTAACCTAATAAAAGTATAGGATTTAGGAGTTACATAAGATAAATATCTAGACGACGCATATAAGTAAGACAGAAAAGTTGTCATTTGTGGTGTTGTTTGGACACATCTGCTCACTGACGAATTCATTCCGTCCTTCCTGACGCAATAGACACTAGTTCGTGTTGGAGATGAAAGACAGATAAGGAGGGCTCCTTGCTTCGAGGATGCCCTCTCTGCCTTCCCATCAGAAGTTCACTAAGGAAATACCATTTTAATCTTTGTTCAGGCCAAATTATTTGCTCTGAATTCTGATTCATCAGATAACACATTTTAAGAAATTGTTGAATAGCCAGTCATCTTGGTGGGATTATAAAAGTTATTTATTTGTTAAGGGATGTTAAAAGTGATCTTTTAGTTCTTGTTTTTCAACTTAGTTACCTTGAAAAGTACAGCCAAGAGAAACTAAAGAATAAATATGTTTCAAAATTTTGTTTTTATGCTGAACAATTGAATAGGATTCCAAGTTAAATGAGCAAATCTTTTATTGAAATCTCAAATACAGATTTGATTGCCAGTGGTGTGAAATAATGCAAAAGAGGTGCTGACCATAATAGAGCCTGCTAATAATAATCAAATGCTCACGCTTGAAAATAATAATGGCAATAATAACAAAAATAATATGTATCCTGGTTTCTGAACAACAGGTACACCACAATACAAAATCAATTCACAGGTACAGCCATCTAACAAATAAGTAGGACTAGGAAGGACGACTAGTTAAAAAGTCTTATTTGTGAACCACTCAGAACCTCAAAAACTCCATTCTTATTCTCAGAGAAGAGATTTCCTTTAGTAATTCTTTTTAATGATTAAAAATCAAAGCCAAAATAACATGACTCCAACCCTGTCCGTGTGCATGTGCATGCATGTGCGAGCACACACACAAGACACAAGGTGCAAATCAAGCAGAGAGCAGCCCGCTGGTGCCCATTAACAGATGACAGAGGCCTGCAGCAGAATGGCCAGGAGAGAGAAGTCTTAGCTAACAGCCTGACTAAATATTCAGTGTGCTCCAAAATCCTGATTATCAGGACAAGAGCTTGAATAGCTAATGCATGAGCAGGTTCAATTAACCCTAATTAGTTCAGAGTCAGTCTACAAAAGACTTAATTAGCAGTTATTAGGTGCTGCTCAGAAATGGCACATAAATAACATTCGGTATCAAGCTGTGTTTAAGAGTCTCCTGGCTGAGTGACACCAAATTTAAAAAAAAAAAAAGTGAAATCAATGTTCCTCTATTGGGGATTAAATATAAAACAATAATAGGGTCTTGACTTAAATTTTATTTATTCAGAGTGGATCGTTTAGTTTAATCTTTTTCTGAACAACTCGGGTGCTTCAGGAAAGGAGTTTATTTCTAACGGTGTGAGGGTTACAGTCTCCCACAAAGAGGAGAACATCTGCTTTGGAGATGATGTTGGGATGAGTGGCCAGCAGGGTTCAGAGTGAGGGATGAAAGGTTTTCTTGGAGCATTTCTAGATTCCACCTGCACTAGTCTGTCTCTGTTGCTTATAACAAAATACACAGGGCTGGGTACTTTGTAAGCAATCCTTACAGTTTTGGAGGCTGGGAAGTCCACAGTCCAGGGAACACATCTGGCGGTGGTGACAGCGACCCAGGGTATCACATTGCAGGTGGTGGAAGCAGAGAGACAGCTCTTCATGTGCTCTGCTTTTAAATCCCTCAGAGCCCCCCCACAACCACTATTAAACCATCAACTCAATCACCTCATCAAGACCCCATCTTTCAATGACCAAAATAGGATTTCCCACCACTGAGAGTTACAGTGGGGAATAATTTGGGGGGGGCGACATTCAACCCAAAGCACAGTCTTTGGAAGGGTCTCACATTGAGGAGGTCCAGAGAGGAAAGGCTGATGTGCAGAGACAGCAGGGAAACTGAGTTATGATGAATGCAAAGATAAACCAGTGATTGGCATCAGCTCTGAATGGTCCAAGCCTGAATCCTAGCCACACATCAGATGGGCTCCCTTTAGTCCAGCTCAAATCCTTCCTCCACCAAGTCTCTTTCTCTATCTCACTTTCTTAGAATAAGTATGACCCTCAGAGATGTGGATTATTATAATATCCTTCTTAAGTTTTATAACACCCTGCATAAAACATAAGCTTGACATAAGTGAGAGTAGGAATTTTTGTTAAACACTACAGGGTTCTTCTGTTTTAATGCGTATTTGATTATCTATATTTAACATGACTATAAATGTTATTGCTCATAAAACTATTCAGCCTTGTCATAAATTATTTCACAGAGGAATACTGTCTGTAGGTGTAAGTAAACACAGAAAAACTGTCTTTTAAGAGTCTACATTAACTAACCACTAATTTTGTATAATAACCTTCTTCCTCCTAAAAAAAAAATAATAATAATGCCAAGGGACATCTCAGGAATAATGGAGTTGTGTTGGTTTTATATGGCTGTGTAAGAAATCACCACAAACTTAACTGCTTAAAACACCCATTTATTAGCTCACAGTTCTATAAATCAGAAGCCCAGTTTGGCTTCTCTGGACTCTCACAAGGTCAAAATCAAGATGTTGGTCAGGCTGGTTCTTATCTGGAAAAGAATCCTTTCCCAAGATGATTCAGGTTGTTTTCAGAATCCAGTTCCTTGTGGCTGCGGGTCTGAGGTCCTTGTTTCTCTGCTGACTGTTAGGCGAGGGCTGCTCTCTGCTCCCAAAGGCCATCTGCGTGCCTTCTTGCCTGGCCCCACCATCTTCAACACAGCAGTGGCCCAACAAGTTTTTCTCATTCTTTGAATGTCTCTGACTTCTACTCTCAGACAAACAAAACTCGCTGCTTTTAAAAGAACCATGTGATTAGTGTGGGCCCACTTGGATAATTTCCTTTTGATTACTCAGGGTCAACTGATCAGTAGACTTAATCACCTCTCAAAATCTGTTTGCCATGTAACATAACATAGTCATGGCTGCTCTCTGCTCCCAAAGGCCATCTGCGTGCCTTCTTGCCTGGCCCCACCATCTTCAACGCAGCAGTGGCCCAACAAGTTTTTCTCATTCTTTGAATGTCTCTGACTTCTATTCTCAGACAAACAAAACTCGCTGCTTTTAAAAGAACCATGTGATTAGTGTGGGCCCACTTGGATAATTTCCTTTTGATTACTCAGGGTCAACTGATCAGTAGACTTAATTACCTCTCAAAATCTGTTTGCCATGTAACATAACATAGTCATAGGCATGATATCTCGTCATATTCGTAGTTGCAGGGATTAGGGCTTAACCTTCTGATGGAGTTTGGATGTCTTGTCCCCTCCAAAAGTCATGTGGAAATTTGATCTCCAATGTGGCAGTGTTGGAAACTGATTGAGTCATGGGGGCAGATCCCTCATGAATGGATTAATTTTCTCCCTGGGGGAGGAGGGATTAATGAGTGAGATCTCGCTCCATTAGTTCCCATGAGAGCTGATTGTTTATAGGACCCTGGCACCTCCCCCCTCTCTCTCTACTTGTACCTGCTGGCTGCCTGCCACTTTCTCCCATGAGTAGAAGCAGCCTGAGGCCCGTGCCAGATGCAGCTGTCCCGGAATCGTAAGCCAAATAAACCTCTTTTCCTTATAAATTGCCCAGTCTTGGGTAGTTCTGTTATAGCAACACAAAACAGACTAAAACACTTTCCCTGCATCTGTACTGAGGCCCCTGATGAGGGCAGAGGGCATCAGTGGTCACAGGGCAGATGCAGAAGAGGGAGGCCAGCAGGTCCCAGAGTGCCGGGGGTGGCAGAGTAGGGGGCTGAGAACACATGCTGGAGATCCAGGGAGCCCTGGGAAGGGGCAGCACATGGACCGAGACTGCAGGCCTCCAGTACATGCTTCATCGTCGCATTGGACTTCACTTACAAAATGCCCATTCCAGGATAGAATTATGGAGAATTTCAAGATGGAAACTGTGAGTATTAAATCCCAGTGGGGTCTCCCTTATCAGTGTGGGGCCCTGTGAGACTTCACTGATCCCTGACCTATAAAGCTGACCCTGCAAATAAACACTGTGTTTTTGCTATTACTTTTTTAGTAGTAGCAGAAATATTTTGTAGACATCAGACACCTAGCAGACAAAATGCTTGGTTGCTTCAAAATACCTTCTTATTTTCTACAGATTGACCTAAAAATCAAGCCTGATACAGAGGTATCTTCCATTCAATGAGGCTGTTCCAAAGGGCTTTGTATAAGAGCTCCAAACCATCGGTTTAAGAGTATTTCTTCTTATGGTGGAAGTGATATTGACATTTTACATGATAAATGCAAAACCCTCTTATGTTTTTACTTTTTCTAGGTATTATCCTAAGTCCCAAGCTGGAAATCTGTCTCATTTTGTCATCATTGAAATTAATTAAAAATAAATCAACTTAAACTTACATTCAAATTATTTATTTTTTAAGCTTACAACACAGTTCAATTCAAATTCAATTTTATTACAGAATAAGTTATAAAAATTGCACATAGGTTTTTCTTTTTCTTTTTCTTTTGCTGTCAAAGCTACTGAAGATGGTACAGGCTTAATCCCAAGGAAACTAATAAAGTGAATTGTTCACACAATTACATATTATTTTCCTGTTATATACAATTCTCTCTGGGCACCCAATGCTCAGTGATTGACTGATCTGTGAAGCCAGAGTCCTGTCTGATTTTGAGCCTTGAGTATTCAACCATCTCTAAATTTTTGACAAGACTGTTTAAAGAGTGGTGTGATTGAATCATAAGACCACTCAAAAACTGCAACACATGCTTTGTTCTGTGTGGGGGAAAATTCTCATCATATACGACAACAAGAAGGAAGAAAAACACACACACAACACAATTCTCTAAGAGTGGTGAGCGGAGGACAAGATGATACATTTTGGAAAGAGATGGATCTGGACTCTTGGCTAATAAAAAATGATGAATCAAGGTGCAGCAGAGACGGCAGACAGTGGGCCTAATTATCTCCAGAGGGGGCATTAGGATGTTTGGACTCCAGCTGTCAAGCAGCTGTAAACTTTTCTAGGCTATCATTTGAGTTTTCAAAGTGCAACAGGAGACCTGAGTTTCACAGGAGACCATGGTGTTAATGCCAAGCCAACCCACACCAATTTTATTCCTCAGGTGCTGGGAGAGTTGCTTAAACAAGTCTGATCACCTTTTCAGATGCATGGCTGTATTCTAAAACATAAAATACTCATAGTGATACTTTAAGACGTCCAAACAAAGCAAGCAGGGTCTGATTCCAATACTTTGAGACAGCTAATCAACACCATTGACTTTAATTTTACTAACACTTATAGAATACTTAATATGAGGAAAGCTTTATGCCAAGGAGATAGTACGATGTGGTGGTTCACAGCTGGGCTTTTCCAGCTGTGTACCTTGGGACAGGAAGCCTAATTTCTCTAAACAAGGAGATTCTCATGTGTATTGTGACAAGAATAACCATCTTGATAGTGGTTGTCTTATTTTGCATTTCCCTGGAAGCAGGCCCCAAAATAAGGATTCAGTGCAAATAGTTTACTCGTGAAATGATCCCAGAACACTGGGAAGAGAGCAGGGGAGGGAGGGAAGGCAGCTAATTAAGGACAGACCAGGATGCATTACCATGGTGATATCTAGAGCAAAGATGGATTCTCAAAGTGTGATTTGTGGTGGACGAGCATCAGGATCACCTGGGCACTGGTGAGAAATGCAAATTCTCAGGCCCCACTCCAGACCTACTGAATCAGAAAGGCTGAACGTGGGCCCAGCAATCTGGTCTAACAAGCCCCCTGGGCGATTATGGTGCACACTCAAATTTGAGAACTAATGAGCTAGAGAACTCTGGGAGCCAATGCAGAACACCTGCCTCAGAGTAAAACGTAGCTGGGATGTCTATACACCAACTCCCATCAGTCGTTATTGAGGGCTGTAGGGGAAGGTGTTGGAAATGAACATTAATTCTCCAGCACTTTGGCCTGTGGTGCCCTTGGGCTGAATGGATTCCAGAGTAAGCCTTTGGCAGGGAGATGTTGGCCCTGGCAGCTGGAAGTCCTAGGAGCATTACAATGGCTAGGCCCACAGACAGCTTGGGTGGGACATAGCCTACTGTGGTGTCTTATGGAGTAAGATAATGCACAGAAGGTCAAATTGTGTATTAAATTAAACATACTGTGTATAAAATCTAAGGGTAACACAGAGATCAACAAGCTGTGACCCCAGCCCTCAGGGAGTAGACAGTTTACAAAGTGTTGGGAAAATATAAGAAAATGGTCAGGGCCCCCCAGATGTTCAGAATCTTGCCAAGCATTTGATGTAAATATGCACGTGCACCCAGGTGTTCCTTGGTTATTGTCTAAAGTAATTGTGCATGTGCACCCAGGTGTCCTGGGTTATGAACTTAAGTATAAAGGACAAGTGGCTCTGATCCACGGCCCCCTGCCCCCCAGGGGGGGATTCCCCTGGGGAGGCCACTACTGCTGCTGGACACTGTTGCTGCAAGCTTTGCTGCCAGGGCCCCTAGGATGCCCTGAGAGGCCACCACTGCTGCTGCTTCTGCTGCAACTGCTGTCGTAAGCTGCTAGTGAGTCTGCTGTGAGCTTCTGCGGCTGCTGCTGAGGACTGAGCTCTTGTCACCTGCCAATGGGTCCCAGAATCTTTCCCAATTACCTAGCGTGGGCCTGTGGGTGAGGGGTCTGGTGACCCCGTCTGTACAATCAGTTTGAAGGGTCAGAGCCCTAGCTCTGACAATATAAATGAAAACTTAGTATAACTAAAATAATGAAATATTTTGGCCTTAGTTATGAACTGCCTAGCCATACAATCAGCGTAGCTGTTGCCTTTACCCCACACAAGGAGAGCTAGGACAGAAGCTGCAAGAGTGAGAGGCCACCTCTGATTTAAGGAGGAAAGTGCTCCTGAGTCTGTAGCATCTGAGATGGGAGGAGTAGGCTTTTTGGCAGGCGGGGGTGAAACAAAAGGGGGATTGAGCTGCACAGCAGGACACAGGTTGCTTTACCAGCTGTCTCACCATCACTGGAACTCAAGTCCCTGTTTAGTCTGAGATGCCACGTACCCATTAACAAAATAGAAGTAACTTCCATGGCTAACAAATTCGGAATGTAAGGATGCTAAATGTTAGTGTTTCCCTGTGACATCACATCTTCAACAGCCTTACCATCTTCCCTGGGAAAGAATTCAGGCTTACCGGTTTGAAAAATACAAAAACATGTTTCAAGTATGCCTACAGATTTGCTGCTTTTCTGGGATTGTATGGAAATGAGGGAGTGCCCATTTAATTTTTTTCCAGTAACATTATTACCATCATAACACAACTTTTATAGTCTTAGGCAGAGCTGTCAATATGTCCTTTGAGAATTTTGTACATGTAAGTTAAAAAATCACTTCTGAGGAGGAGAGTGTAACGGAGAAAGGAAATAAATTGAGTAGCATGTACACGTAAATTCCATATTTTAGAGGATTATGTTATTGCGGTCCCAGATCTCACAGCAAAATACATCCCTCTAGTCTGGCTACTCTCCTTGCAGACTTCCTCTGTCCGCCACTCCCAAAGCCACCAGCCCCTTAGGTTTGATTTCCTCCTTGAGTGCTACATTCCACTGCATCCCCGATGCCGCCCTCTCTTTTCCCATCTGTAGGCCCAGTGGAGGAGGGTACACGACGAGCCATATACTGGGGTGCTCCGGCCTTTCTAGGAAGAGGACTTGTTCTTTTGCAATTTTATTTTTTTCTGAATCCTTTAGAACATTAGTAAAAATAAGGCTAGGGGAGAAGGTAGAGGGGTTAGCAATGAGGTGCTTAAGCAATGGGGAACAGAAGAACCTTAAAGTCTTTGAAGAGACCAAGGAAGGAGACTTTACTGCCACTGGGGCTCACTGTATTTTCCAGCACATTGTGGAAAGCAGTGTGTGTGTGTGTGTGTGTGTGTGTGTGTGTGTGTGTGTGTGTGTGTGTGTGTTTTCGCAATGTAAAATCTGTTAGTAGAACTTGCTCAAACACTTGGAGAGCTCCTATAGGTTGCCTGTTTCAAAGCTCTAAGTGTTATTTAAAGGTGGCAAATCTCCAGGTGTGAATTTGAGATGCCTGAAGTATTGCACAACATATATACATACTGTACTCTTTCTTTGAGGGTGGGCTTGTCAGCACCATTTGAAATAAATTCTCTAAATTATGGGCAGATAAAACTTTCTGGTTTTATAAACTAAGAGACCTAGTTTTGGGAATAATTTAGAAGACATTGCAAAACACCTTCACTAACTTGGGATTAAATACTACACTAAGATTCTTTTTAAGCATATATGAAGCATTTAGGTGTCAATTGCTTGACTCACTGGTCACTTCATATGCTGACTTAATATCTTATGAAGACCTGAATACGCGCACATAACTTTTGAATTATTTCCCCAGTGTTTCCTCTAAGGGAGAACTTTACCACAGGTAAAATACTGGGGCATTAGGAGTATTCGTTAAGTCAAGCCAAAAGGTAAACTGAGAGTAAGGAGTCGGGCAGTGACTATGGTTCCATACAGGATGAAAATCAGGGTTTGTCCCTGGTGGGGTGCAGGACACGCTACCCCAAAGTATGGCACCCTGGAGGTTACTCTCTGACCTTCTCCCACCTTTCTGGGGTGAGAACTGGCCGTAAAAGAATTGTCTCATCCACCTCCCCTGAATGTAGTTCGTAAGACTCTTCTGTGACAGATGTTCCGTCTTATACCCAGAGGAGAGGAATGGAATGAAGACACAGAGACTCCAGGGAGAATCTGGACGGGACTTGCTAAGTCCCCAGGTCATTACCATTCGACCGCCTCCTTTTTGTCCAGCCACACTTCTGCAGGACTGTCTAATCTTCATCGGACCTAAGCATGAAAATAGTCTTCCCCAGGTCTTGAGGTCTTCATTCCTGAAGGCTCCTGTGTCACATGAAATTGTGTTTAAATAAATGTGTTATGCTTTCCTCGTGATAATTTATCTTTTGTTATGGGGGTTCCAGCTATGAATCTTCTAATGGGTGAGGAAAAGATATTACTTTTTCTCCATTATATTCTCAAAGAATCCAGCCCATTGTACAGAGTGAATGGAATTTGAGAGTGAAGTGTAGACGTCAGCAGACAAATCAAAGATTAAGGATGAAGCCATTACAATCTTCCAGCAATTCAGTAAGTATCTGGATCTGGAAAGTAAATACAGTATCTTTCAAGCATACCATGCATTTGCTCCATTTCTTTACCTAATAAGTATTTATTGAAGAATTTTCAGTTTGTGAAGCTAGGCACTGTAGGGGGACAAAAGGGAAGGAAAAATGGCACTTGCCTGTAGGGAGATGACAATTGAGTGGTGTGGGATGACACTAGCATGCACACTGCAGTGCACGGGGCTTAGCCCACCTGTGCAAGAGAAGGAGGGAGATGTGAAAGAAGGAGATAATTTTAACATAAAAGATGAATTTACAGCACTAGGAATTGACAAATTTTAAGCTGTATTATGTTAACTAGATGGGTTTACCAGGTGTCACAGGGGAAGCCGCAGTGGGAAAGATGAGATATGTCTACCTGGCTCTCTGAACAGGCTGTCATAGAAAGAACTGGGTGCTACTTTACACGATACGAGTCTTTGCAGCTTTATGCAAGCAGTGTAAGTTGACATTTTGTCACTGTACTTCAGCTGTTAGGAACTGATCTACTTAATGTACAGTGTAACTCCAGTTATAAAATTTTAAACAGGATACAAATTTTATCCTTTTTTCTTTCATGTACTGTCATAAACACATTCCCTGTGCTGTTAGTGAAATTTCCAACTTGACTGAAGTGTGCAACATGCAGCACTGCCTGCCATGCAAATTTAGTTCATACTTGTAATAACAGCACTTACAGTCCACATTTAGGCAACACTAATGAGTGGCTAAAGCCAGCAAAAGGATGTGAATTATACATGGAGCTCATCCTTCTCCCTTAACTTATCCCATTACATATAGTCATTATGATGATGGCAAATGGAGCAAATGCCATCTGAAGGCGCAGCTAGGCCGGATGTTCACGATGGCTTCTTAAACTCACATGTCTGATGACTCACATGAGATGCCTGGGACAGCTGGGCGTTGGCTGAGTACTTTCCTCTATCCGAATAGCCTCTGCACATGGCTAGCTACTTTCGTTGGATGAGCAGGACTGTAGCCACGTTGGGAGCTAAAACAGCATGGGCTGTAGGCAATTTAAAATGACTCAGATGTTATTTTTTTTATTTTTTTGACATGCGTTCCTTTCAGTTCCATCTTTTCCCATTGTTATTAATATTTTGGACTTTGGTTATGGGGCAAGATGACATTATTTACATAAATGTATCACTGATTTCCAGCCAGCCTGAAGCTGCAGACTTGCAGACATGAACATACTATCCAGACCCTGAGATAACAGCAAGGACAGGAGCAGAAAACGGAGGCTTGGTGAGACTTTGCACCTGGCTGCTTGCATGTCTCCCTCCATCCTGCTTTTCACTTCCCACATTCCATTCCCTTTACCCCCTTTAAAAAAAATAAAATAAAAACCTTAGTAAATCTACCTGTGTCTTTGAGATGGCTTTAGTCTGTCCATTCTTCAGCTTTATAGGAGAGATCAGTTAGACCAACATCTCTCCTTGAGTCACTGGTATTCTTGAATAAAAAGCTCACTTCCATTTTCACCAATATTGGACTTTTGAGTAATTTGCTTTCGAAAGGGGGCAGGCAGCTGGACCTTGGTTAGGTAACACTTTGGTCTTCCAAACAGACTTCTTACATGGTGGCTGGTTTCCTCTGAAGACATATTCCAAGAGACCAGAAACTGCATGACATGTTATGACCCAGTCTTGAAATATACATGGTGTCACTAACACAGGACCTGGTTACTGGGAAGCATCGTTCATAGGGGGCTGGAGATCCATCATTGGAAACTAATGACCACATTTGGCATGTATCCCTTATTGAAATGTGACAGTGCCTGGCTTTGGTAGACTCTTGTTATATCCTTATCAATCAGACAGTGAACAAGAATTAACAATCCACTTCCAAAAGAGAACCTACGATAATAATTTAAAATCTGCATCAGGGCTTATCCTTAACCAATTATTTAATTAATGAATATTAATTAACAGCTATATGCCAGAGGCTGTGCTGGATACAGGAGATTTCTGATAGGTGAACCTGGTAGATACCTGAGGAAACTGAAGCTCAGAAGATGTGAATGGAAGTGAATTGGCTTCTCCAGAGGCAGCAGGTGCCCATACAATGTAGTGACACTGGGAACAATTGCTGATGTAGGAACAAGACAAAAAGAAACAGAACAAAATCTTGCACTGCAGTTTTAGAAATAGGACTTAAAGTATATGCTTTAATGTACTTTGTAGCTTGACAATGAAAATTTGAGATGGATTTGTTATGTGTAGTTAAATATATCCTTATATTGTCTCTTAAAATATATTTCAACCAACAATAATTTGCCAAGTATTATGCTAAATAGCAGTGGTTCTCAAACTTCTGAGAGCATCAGATTTACTTGGAGGGCTGGTTAAAACACAGATTGCTGAGCCCCATCCCCAGAATTTCTGATTCATTAGGTCTGGGGTAGGGCCCAAGCATTTACATTTCTATCACGTTCCCAGGTGTTGCTGATGCTGTTGTTAAGGGGAACACACTCTGAGTACCACTGCTAAATGCTGTTAAAGAAAACCAGAGCCAGACAGAAGTTAAAGCAGTGAAGATAGATTTTATTCAAACAACTATTGCAATAGGGGATGACAGACTCCAATGTAGAACTGGGCTCAATTCCAAATACAATTAGATCAAGTAACAAGTGGGGATTTATAGCTAAGGAGCAAGTGGTTGGGGGAGGGGCATTGGTGGATGAAAAATTACTAAGAGGATACATCAAGTCTGGGGAGATTATTCTTGAGCCAACCTAACATGATTCTTGCTGAAGGCAGAGTGATTAATATCACCTGCAGGATAGCGGGGATAAGGAGTTTGATCAGATATCAGATAGTGGGGGGGGGGGATTCCTGCTAAACTGACATAGTGGGTTTCTTGCTAAAACTGGGCTCTATAAGGAAGTACACAAATGGGCCTTGTTGGAAGAGAGTTCAGGAGAGCTTGACTTAAGTTTGGTCAAGCAGAGAATCTTTCTTGGTGGTTTTCTACAACATAAAGCAGTGGCTAAAAGCATAGATGTGGAGTCAGATAAGACCTTGGGTGAGTTTTAAGCATGTTACTTAATCTTTCTACCATAGTTTCCTGATATTTATTAAATGGATAACTAATACTAGCTACCTCATAGGATCATTATGTAGATGAAACAGTATATAGCAAGAGCTCAATAAATGTTAATCATACTAACAATTGTAACCCTATAAGAGCCATAGTCTGATTCTCATATGTCTTACCTGAGGGGTTGTTATATTCATTGTGCAATGGTACATCTCTCTGGTCTACTTGCTTGAGTTTCCTGCAATCACCCTCTAGACTCCATAGCTGACTACTCTGAGCTCTGTGTCTTTCCCTGCCCCTTTCAGTAGGAAGGAAACCACAGAACTTTCTGATTACCTGTTATCTCCCTTGTATACAGTGCAGAAAATCTAGCAACTACATTTTTAAAGTAATGTGCAGACTCAAAAATAAATCTTACTGTTTTCAAGTTAAACTCTTCCTAGGGTTCATATTAGAGGAGAATTAGGTTTGCATTAGTTGAGCTTTGCAGGAGGCCCTCATAATGCCTTAGCAATCAAAATGTAATTATAAAATAAGGACATTTAAATTGCAGAATTTTTTTTTTTTTCTGTTCAGTGTGAACTATAACAGCATGTGGGTATGTTAAGGTGAGGATAACAGACTAAGTTCCAAATCACTTATCAGGCTATGTGGTTAAATGCAGCACAATAGTTAACAAGAACAATAGAAGACCCAATAATAAATAAATCACAGCATATTTTCTTGACTATCTATAAATGTCAGAACTGTCCCTAAAACAATTGACTTTCTTCTCCAGTGACACGATCCTTGCTGTGAGGCTGCTGGGAATAAACAGGATGGAAACGTCATCCTCCTGTTCTTCTTTTCACTGTGCTATTGCTCACCCATCAGGCCTCACTCGGTCCATTTCTGTGCCTTATTTTACTTATCCATACTGGATTAACATTTTTTAACATATTTCTTGTAGAACATCAGTAAATTGAAATGTTCAGTAGAAAAAGTCCTCTATAGTCAAAAGAGTTCTGGAAACATTGCAAATTCTACCTTCTTCTTTGAGTCAAGACACACATTAGCATTTGAAAGACTCTGAGAATCTCTATTGTGAAGAAACCAGTATTTTCAGACTATGCTACATCATGGATATTTCATGGCTACTGAATTTCCAGACTATAGTTTTATGAGGAATTTTGCTACAGGTTCTAATTGTCTCACACTTGGTAGGTTGTAGAAGTTCCTGTACTGTCAGCCAAGCATTCTTTTTCCAGCAAAACGATCCTTCAAAAATGAGGCAAAATAAAGGTGGTATGGTTATGCTAATTGTCTGTTTAGGTGACTATGCCAATTGTATTGCTAGGGCAATTCATAACTAAAGCACAAATGTTTCATTATTTTAGTTACGCTAAGTTTTCCACTTGTATTGTCAGGCCTACAGACAATTGTCAGAATCCTGCCAGCATAGCCAAATGTATTGCTAGGGCTAGGGCTAAAGCTAGGGCCCACAGACCCTTCAAACCCATTATACAGAGTGGGTCTCATACCCCTTACATGCCAGGCTGAGTCACCAGACCCCTCACATACAGGTCAACAAACTGGGTAATTGGGAAAGATCCCGGGAGCCGTTGACAGATGACACAAGCTCAGTCCTCATCAGGAGCAGCTTACAGTAGCCTCCAGCAACAGTGACGATGGCCTTCCGGAGGGTCCTGGGGGCCCTGGCAGAAACAGCAGCTTGTAGCAACAGCCTCCAGTGGTAGCAGCCTCCCTGTGCCCACCTCTGGGAGCATCCCGGGGGCAGGGGGCCCTGTGGATCAGAGCTATTTGTCCTTTGTACTTAAATCTGGTGTGAGTCAGACAACCCAGGAACACCTGGGTGCCCACACGCATCCACAGGAAATACTCAAGGAACACCTGGGCACATGTGCATAGCTACATATTTACATCAAATGCTTGGCAAGATTCCAAACACCCAAAGGATCTCTGACCATTTTCTTATATTTTCCCTACAAAGGCATTCCAAGATAATAAACAGAGAATTTTTTACCAGTTTATCTATCCTATAAGAAAGTCCTTTAGACTGAAATGAAATGACACCAAATGTTACTCAAATACATAAGAAGGAATTAAGAGCAGGAAAATGACAAATTGTGGGTAAGTATTAAGTACAGTCATGCAGGGCTTAATAACACGGGTATGTTCTGATCAATGTGTTGCTAGATGATTTCAACGTTGTGCAAATATCATAGAGTATACTCATGCAAATGAAATGGTATAGCCTACTATACAACGAGGCTATATGGTATAGCCTATTGCACCCAGGCTATAAACCTGTACATCATGTTACTGTACTGAATATTGTAGGGGATCATAACACAATAGTAAGTACTTGCATTTGTGTATCTAAACATAGAAAAGATATGATTAAATATGGTATAAAAGATAAAAATTGGTACATCTGTATAGGGCAATTATCATGAATGGAGCCTGCAGGACTGGAAGTTGCTCTGGGTGAGTCAGTGAGTGAGTGGTGAGTGAATGTGAAGACCTAGGACATTACTGCACACTATTGTAGATGATGTCAACACTGTATATTTAGGCAACATTAATTTAGTGTTTTTTTTTTTTGTCCTTTTTGAGACCGGCCGCACCGCGCTCAGTCAGTGAGTGCTGTGAGCGCACCGGTCATCCCTATATAGGATCCGAACCCGTGGCGGGAGAGCCGCTGCGCTCTCAGCACCGCACTTTCCCAAGTGTGCCACGGGCTCGGCCCTAGTTTTAAAAATGTAATTGCATTATGATATGATGGTAGTTATGACATCACTAGGTGACAGGAATTTTTCAGCTCCATTATAATCTTATGGTACCAGTATTTTATAAGCAGTCTGCCATCGACTGAAATGTTGTTAAGTAGCACATGAGTGTGCTCTGATTTTATATATATATATGTATATATTTGTATTCTTTTATTTTCTTAAAAATACTCACAAAAGTGTTTAAAGCAATGGTTATAATCCTGTATTACTGTGTCCATAGCATATATAGATGTAATATATATGATAATTACAGCACAAAGGGGGGGGGATGGAACTATATTTTACTAGAATTAGGTCAGTGTCAATCTTAAATAGATTGTGATAAATTTCAGATGCACGTTATAATCCCTAGTGCAAACCACTCTGAATGTTGACTAAAAAAATATCATAGCTAAAATCTCAACAGAGTAATTAAAGTGGTTTACTATGAAAAAAGGCAGTAAAGGAAAAACAGTAGAAAGACAACAAAAAATACATGAGACATATAGAAAACAAATAGCAAAATGACATAAATAAGTTTGACCATGTCAATAATTACAATAAATATGAATACACTAAAGATTCCAACCAAAAGGCATGGATCATCAGGCTGAACTTAAAAAAATAAATGATCTAATTATATGCTCTGTACAACAGACATAATTTAGATTGAAAGACACAGGTTGAAAGTCAAAGAATGAAAAAAGCTATCACATGCAAATAGTAACCAAAGAGAGCTGAGTGCTTATATTATAATGGTGATAGAATAGTTTTATTTAAAAATCCATATTTATGAAATGCTAGAAATCACATTTTCTTTGCAAATATTTACACATATTGTTGAAAATCTAGATGTCCCTTTAAAATGTGCAGGGGATACAATATTGTTTAAAAGTTCTTCTATGGGCAATGGAAGCAAAAATACACATTTTCTTGTTGTACCCAGATAGAAATTAAGTTTCATGGTGTTCCAACTTATTCAAATTCACAGTTTGTAGCAAAGTAAATATTAGAAACCCTACTCTCTCTAGGTCCTGTATTTCTTGGCCATTTTAAAGAGGCATCATAGGATAATGATTCAATTCATACATTTTTGAGCTACATTTAAAAAATTCTGACAGCAATCTTTGTCAGCTATGTGACCCTGAAGAATTTTCTTAACCATTCTGTGCTTCAGTGACCTCATCTTTAAATTGGGGATAATAATGGAAATGTACATAATAGAAATTTCGTGTGATAATGCATGTAGAGTACTTACAACAATACCTGGTACGTGATAAGTACTCTATACCTGGGAATGATTTTTATTCAGGGCTTTGGGATGTTCAGATATATGTGCTACAGACAAGGCACTATCACATCTGCCAGCATGTTTCCACAATGCAGGCACAGACTTCAGAGTTCCCGACTCAGATGTTGAATTTACATCCGGACATCAAGCCGTTTTAGCAGTCAGCAGTAAAGAGATGGACTTGCAAAGAGGCAGCACTGAAGGGAAAAACTTGCTAACAAGACAATATGTGCTGAACTCAGCAGTTTTGGCCATTATTGCTGATGAAGAGGAGACAGTACAACTGTGAGATGTGGCACACTCAGAGGACAGTCAGTAGGACACATAACTTATGGCCTGCTGGAGGACTAGAAGTGGAACACTGGGTTGGCAGGAAGGCCAGATGGCAACTCACGGCCTCAGAAATTCTCTTTGTGAAGAACAGCCTTTTTTCTAGCCCTCTGCCAACCCCTCCCTCCTTGAACCCCTGTGCCTGGCTTACAGTCCCAGACATGGGCAGTGTTCTCTTGACCCTGTGCCTTTGCTGACATGGGTCACTTGTCCTGGAGTGCATCCTGTCTTCTCGGTACTCCTCTTTTCTCACCTTTAACAACCTGCTTAGTAGAGCACAGTTCATTCAGCTGAGGCCTTAGTGTGTCCTGAACCCAGGGCTGTGTGCTTAGGATACAAGCTCACACAATTTTAGAATCAAGTGTGGGAGAGTGCCCTGACCACGCTGTGTTTTGATTATCTAGGGGAGAGGAGGGTACAGGTGTTCTGTGAGCACAGACAAGGGCGTCTCACTCTGCAATGACCTCCAGAATGGTTTAGTGGGTTGTAGTTAACTCTGTAAATAGAGAGAAGAAACAAAGGCAGTAACCCATGCAGAGGTCCGAGGGGAAAGTGTGGTGTGCTCATGACGGCTGGAGAAGAAACCACTTGGCATGAGAGTGAATCAAAATGAAGCTGGGAAGGCAGGAATGGACCAGATCATGAAAGATCTTAAAATGAAGAATGCCTTGCTAAGAAATTTGGATTTTATTGTGACTATCATGGGAAGCCACTAGAGGATTTTAAGCAGTACAATAATTTGATCAGATTTGCATTTCAGAAAGATCACTTTGGAAGCAGTGTAAAGACTAAATGGGCTAAAAGAATGGGGCGAGAGTGGAGTCAGTAATTTATTTAGGGAGCTATTTGAAAACATCAGTAAAGGGAAGATAAGTACCTAAACTAAGGCAGCCATGGTAAGAAAGAAAATAAAAAAGAATCGACTTGAGAGACACTCTGGGAAAAGTCAGCGTTCCTTGAGATATATTTGGATACGTGAGATGAGGTGGAGAGTTAGATACATGACAAATATCAAGTTTTTGGATTTAGCAGCCATGGTAAGAAAGAAAATAAAAAAGAATCGACTTGAGAGACACTCTGGGAAAAGTCAGCGTCCCTTGAGATATATTTGGATGCGTGAGATGAGGTGGAGAGTAAGATACATGACAAATATCAAGTTTTTGGATTTAGCGTCCGCATAGATGGCGATACCCCTCTCCTGAGGGGTATATTGCAAATGGGAAAAAGTAATAAGACTGTATTTGAACACGTCATATTTAAGATTCATTTATTTATTCATTCAAAATATTTGCGGAGAACCTAGTAGATGCCAGAGACCACTCTCAGCACAGGGCATATGCAGTGAATAAAACAAACAGAAATTCCTGCCCTTATGAACTTACTCTTGTGATGTGTCTGTGGGCATCCCAGTAGGTGGAGAATTGGTTCCGGAGCCTAGATGAAAGATTTGGTCTAGAAATGTAGATCCAAAGGGAACAGCTTATAGACAGTAAAAACTATAACTTAAAGGCATACCACCTGCCCGGGGGCTCGGGGTATGGAGCCGGGGACTAGACCTCCTGTCCACAACCCAGCACACCACAAAAGCCTTGGGGCCCAACCTGGGGACCCGGGGCATCCAGCCCAGGACCAGAACCCCCAGACAACCAGGCATACCACCAGTGCCAAGGAGCATACCAAAAACATCTTCTCCATGTGGGTGGCCCACCACAGCCACCACAATAACCATGGCTGCCCCAAAAGCTGCTAGATGCCACAAGCACCATGCAGATGGTCTGCCAGCCACTGGAGTGCATTGGCACAAGGAGAGTCACCAGCAGAGGCCAAAGAAAAGAAGAAGATGTCTCTCTCCACAAAGCCCATTCCAGAGTGACAGAAGAATCATGTGCTCTGTGATAATATTGGGGGACCTGAACACACCTCTCAGCATTGGACAGATCATCTAGGCAACAAATCGACAGAGTAACCATTACTCTTTCAAAGGGAGAGAAGAAATCTAGGGTTATCAGTGGTGGGAGGGGGGAAGGAGTGGGGGACGGGGAGAGATTGGACAAGGGGCATAAAGAATAATTACAATGTAACAATATATATACTAGTAATATATATATTTTTTTCCTTTTTTGTCTTTTTTCGTGACTGGCAATGGATCGCAACCCTCGGTGTTGCCCCCACACCTCGCTCAGCCAATGAGCGGCCAGTCTGTATGTGGGATCCGAACCCTCGGTGGGAGCGCTGCTGCGCTTCCCAAGCGGCGCACTGTAGCAGTGCGCCACCGGGCCGGCCCGTATACTAGTAATATTGATTTGATCAAAATATGTCAACATTGAATCCCAAAAATATGTATAATCAACTATGATTCAATAAAAACAAACAAAAGAACTAAATATGACAATACGTTTCTGTACTAAAAAAAGGTCTTATTGCACAAAGAAAAAGATGTAGTTTAACAGAAACATTTGGTTTAGCAGAAGTATTTAGGCAAATTGGGTAAAAAACATAATACGATTATTAAAGAAACTGATGCCAACATATGCTGCAAAGTTAGTGGATACATAGCACTAGAATTCAGGAGGTCATAATGCTACCCTGCACCCAGAGAGGCTCTGCACCACCCTTTAAGTAGGATATTGACAGACAGGAGGACATTTTTGAGGAGATAGACTGTGAGGGTGGAAGAACTCAAAACTATGTCTAATGAAGAATGATTAGATCAAATGGACATGCTTAACATGCAAAAGTTTTTCATGGCAATGGTCTTCACATAGTCCATGCTGTTATAGCTACAAAAGGGATATCTGGTATCAGTGGGAGGATGTTATAGGGAGGACTTCAATAATCATTGCTATTTTATGCACGTCTTAAGATACTAGCCTCAGATTCAATGATATATTAGTCAGTGTTCTCCAGAGAAACAGAAAGAGCTGTATTACAAGGACGGGATCACATGGTTATGGAGACTTGACAAGACCCCAGATCTGCAGGGTGAGTCAGCAAACTGAGACCCCGTCAAGTCAGTGATGTGGTTCCAGACTGAGGGCCAGTAGGCTGGAGACCCAGGAAGAGCTGATGTTTCCGTTCAAGTCCAAAGGCAGGAAGGAAAAACTCAGTGTTCCAGACCGAAGACCATCAGGCAGGAAGAATTATCTTTTATTCAGAGGAGAATCAGCCCTTTCGCTCTATTCAGGCCTTCAAATGATTGGATTAGGCCTACCGATGTTAGGGAGGGCAATTTGCTTTACACAGTCTACTGATTTAAATGTTAATCTTACCCCAAAACCCTCTCTCGGAAACACCTAGAATAATGTTTGACTGAATATCTGGACACTTGTGGTCCAGTCAGGTTGGTGTATAAATTAATCATCTCAAGTGAGGATTGTTTTTACCCAGGGACTGGTTGATTTCAATCTAGTATGGTCAAGATTTTTAGTGAAACTACGAAAATTCACATCTCGGTGGCTATTCAAAGGCTTCATTAAAACAAGCTTCGGATTCTTGAAAAACAAAGAAAAAATCTCACTGTGCTTAGAAATCTCTACCTTTTCTTCAGAGGATGAGGTCCAGACAACCATGCTATAATTGGTCAAGATTAGAAATTGTGCACTGCATTTCCTAATAGTTTTCTAAACCACTTCCCGAACCAAAAATATCAGCAAAAGGCAAATTCCCTTCTCATCACTTCAAATTTTATTTTATTTATTTATTTATTTATTTATTTGTCTTTCCTTTTGTTTCTTTTCTTTTCTTCTTTTCTCATGGACCAGTCCCTCCCAAGCAAACAAAGAAGAAAATAACATGTGAGCATTAAAAATGTATTTTTAATTAGAGGACTTTTATATGATCCAAGGCACTGTAAAACTCCAAGCTCTGATAGTGCCCTAGTTCTCATTTAATCTTCATTTCTCCATTTCTCGTCAGCTGTGTGTGCAGATGCTGAAATCTTGTTTGTTTATCATGGGGCCAAGAAGATTTATGGTTGGGTGCACGTTGCGCTGCCTTCCTCGTTCTTCTGGCACAGCTCCTGAGCTGCGCAGCACGGGGGACACTTAAACATGCTTAATGGGGAAGTCAGTCCCACATGCTCCCTGCAGTTCTCATCTGGTTATTTTTCAGCTTCTGCTTTGGTTGAAGTTAAGGTAATTACAAAGTTATTATTTATCATTTTCTTTGTCTTTGGGGTCAGAAAGACATCTGTTGAAAGTTAGCGTCATCTGTCATTTATGCCAGCTGGCGGTCAGCACCTGACAGAACTAAAAAAATGAGGCAAAGGGTTGGCCGTCCATGCAGGCTGGCTGTGTGCATGTGTGTGTGTGTGTCTGAGTGCACAAAAGAACCCATCCTGTAGCGAAGAATTCTGTGCCTTCTTGCAACACCAGGAACGATAAGCTATAAAGAAACACGAATGCTGCCATCCACGATATTCTCAGGGTTTTCGACATGCAGGCTGGCTGTGTGCATGTGTGTGTGTGTGTCTGAGTGCACAAAAGAACCCATCCTGCAGCGAAGAATTCTGTGCCTTCTTGCAACACCAGGAACGATAAGCTATAAAGAAACACGAATG
The DNA here is from genome assembly GCF_000696425.1 of Galeopterus variegatus. Taxonomy (NCBI): domain Eukaryota; kingdom Metazoa; phylum Chordata; class Mammalia; order Dermoptera; family Cynocephalidae; genus Galeopterus; species Galeopterus variegatus. The sequence goes on along the minus strand of NW_007730869.1, from coordinate 52,087 downwards.
CTGCCATCCACAATATTCTCAGGGTTTTCGCAATGCTGCCATCCACGATATTCTCAGGGTTTTCGAGTCACTCATGTGGAGAAAAGTAATGAAGTCAGATGAACTATTCCGAATTTCCTTCCTGCTGGGCTATTTATTTTCTTCTCTAACATGCTGCACGTAGTCCTCTTTTCAGAGTGAAAATGAGAAAATGGTCTGGGTTTGAAATGCTATTTTATTCAAAGTTACCAGGTGAACCTTCGGTTGGGGGTTAGCAAATTTTTTTCTGTAAAGGGTCAGATAGGAAATATTTTAGGCTTTGTGTGCCATACGGTCTATGTTGTAACAACTACTGTTGTTGCCCAAAAGCACACATAGGCAATGTGTAAATAAGTGAGTGCAGCTGTGTTCCAATAAAACTTTATTTATCAAAACAGGGGGTGGGCCAGATTTGGCTCTCAGACCACAGTTTTCCAACTGCTTGCATTGACATTCAACTAAAAGCTTGACCTTGAATGAATAGGCCATGGAGTAGAGGCTCGAGATGGGATTGTAGAGCCAGCAGGGAGAACAGCAAGAAGTCCTATATTAAACTGTGTAGTTTTGTAGGATTGGGCTCGTCACTAGGCCCCTGATCCTCTCTGAACAACGTATTTACCCCACATCCTTTCCAAAAGCTTATATCTACGGATGCAGATTAACCTTTCTTTACGATTATGTTCTACAGATCCAATATTGTTTTATGTGCTCTGAGGAGATACAATTTTGATATATATCTTCCCCTTAGAACCATGAAAATATGAGTGATATTCAAAATTCTCTAGAACTGAGCATTCAGAAATTCAGAATATGACTTATCTGCGCACTAAGACTAAGCATGGACTGTCGTCGTTTTTTTCAGATCACATCACTTAGACACGTAAAACAAGCAACTGCGGGGTCTGTTAATCGCTTGCTCCTTTGTTAGATGGGAGGAGGTTCACCTAGTCCTCAAAGAGGAAAGTGAAGTCTTTACAGATCAGTGAAGTTAGTCCAAATGTCAGTTCAGAGAACGATGACATGCCAAACCAAAGACCAGAGCTTGGTCACTAGTGTGCTGAGTGTTCGCCAGGATGTAGAATGTGGGGGATTGACTTTTGGTTCCATTTTACAAATGCCTTTACCCTTTCTCATAGATACATTTCAATTTCATAAGTTTAGGGGATCTTATTCTGTTCTACCAAAGAGGTTCTTAAAATGAATAGGAAACTAGGATTCACTTGAACTTTTATAAGGAAATGAAACTATAACCAAAGAAGTTTACTTGAACTTTAAAAGTTAGAAGGCAAGAATGAAAAAAGTGTTAAAATTTGCTAAAATTCATGAATAAAGTTAAGAATGGTCAATTTTTGATGTATATGTTTTTTTCCACTGAGAAATCAGTTCTGAGTAACTATCTCTTCCTCTGAGGTCAAGAAGTGGAGAACTCGAGAGGCCTATAGTACGACGCAGTGTCCTTTATGCAAACACCACCACCCAATATGCTTACATCAACTCCACCAGGTATTCCAGGTATATGGTTGAAGGTTTGTGTGGACCAGCTGGAAAAGTTCCTTCAATATCCTAATGAAAATCTGCTACCTTCCAAATGCAGCCACTCATTATGAAGGTTATGGATAGACTAAAAAGGGTTATAAAAGAAACAATGCTCCTTGTCCATTTGGGATCAAGGATAAATTGCTTTAGAAAGGATATAAATGTGTTCAATTTATATGAACCAGGAAAAAAAAAAAAGAAATATGTGTATTTTGGGGACTAAAAATCCCTTAACAAGCTTCTTGAAGATATTGCCTTTAACATCAATTAGCTTTATTTAGTACAAGCCAATAGAAAATGACCCATTATTAAAAAGTCTTAGCTATAACTCTGATTATATTCCTTCAGATAGTGTTCCAATAAATTGCATACAGAGACTGATATCGATTAGCCATTATATATGTAAGAAGAAATGTGATTATTCTTACTACTGAGTGAGAGGTTTTCCCTATATTAAACATTTGGTACTATATGGCAGTTGCAAGATTGCTACCGCACCACTAATTGGTATAAATATTGTATATTGGCATTAATTTCAATCCCATATAAAATATTTATTTATAATAAAATTTAAATAGTAAAAAGGTGAAAAAATAGACATTCTGGAATTCAAATAACATATAAATTTCAACGTTATATCAAATTCTTTCTTTCATGTACTAAAATTAGAATAAGTGATAGAAATTGCTTTTAACAGTGTGTATTTAAAATATAATCTCCACTTAAAAAAAAGAAAAAAAAACCTTGAGTGGTTAAGTCTGTCTTAACAATTGGGAATAATCGGGATGAATAACAGGTATAACCATTCAAGAAAATGCTACTTCAGAGATATCTCACTACTTCAGTTATAACTTAAATAAGAGCCTTCTTACGGTCATGTGCTCAGTTTTTAGTTTATGGGATTTATTATTGAAAGTGCAAAAAGTATTGACAGACATGCAGAGATAATTAAGAGCTTTTCTAACATAGAATTTGCATTGTTGACCATTTATGACGTAAATACTTTAATTGAAACAATTACCAGTGGAAACTGCAAAAGCCCAACATGTATGAATTGACTATTAATATGTTAAACAATGATTACTTGCCTAATTCTTATTGTGTGTGCTATATTGTACTGGGCTCTATGGAGGATATTTTAGGGCACTGTTCTAGCAATAAGATCTGGGACTTATTCATTTTTGTATCATCCATAATGGCACAGTCTGAATAATAACTAACAGTAGTAATAAGCATTTCTGAGTAACTATTCATCAAATGCATGGAATCTACTGGAAACACACCATGCATAGATAAAAATAAAAAGAGCCTAAGGCACTCATACTAGAATGATCTAAAATATGAAATTGTAGTGTAGACATTCCAAATGTCCTGCAGCTAGATGCATTTATATTTAATCAGGACTTTGATTAAAATATGAAATTGGACTATGTGATATGTACATGGTGTTATGTGCACTATGCTTGACCTCTGACACCAAAGAATTTCAGTTTTTGATAATATGTTATGCACTAATTGATCAATCATGGACATCTCAAAGAACGTAGGGAAACGTGCTACAGGTCTTCTCTGAAAGGGAACAACAATGCATTCCTCTTCATTGTTTTACGGTAGATTTCAAATTTCTAGCCACCAGAGTCATTTTCAACCTTTATAGATGTGTGTGCACTTATCCACGCTCTGGGTCTACATGGCTTTAAAGATACACCCCTAAAAGAAATGTGACAAACTGATAAGATCTTGGAAGGGATAAAAGCCTTGTACACAAATAAATTACACAGCAGATTTTCTGAGCTTAAAAGGACACAACTGACATTTCCTGTATAACCTAAACCTTGCCCTGCTCGAGGAAATGGCCCTTCACTGCTTCCTGTGTCGTTATTAAGAC
>NW_007730869.1:46249-47707 GCF_000696425.1 Galeopterus variegatus | reverse complement strand
GACAACTGCTTTCTTTTGCTTTCATCTTCTCTTTCATGGCAAGGCTTCAAAGACCTGCATAAATATAGCTGCATGTAACTGCAGGACACGTGGAATGTCTAGACTGCACGAATGAAGGGCGTATGTTCTCATTTAGGTGCCCACAAAGGCTGCATGCCTTGGAATGTGACAGAAAAGGCAGAATGGAATAATTGCAAGATTGGCGACCTGGGCATCATGGTGTTTGTATTTCAGTGTTTGCTTTGCTGCTTGCCACCTTTGGACCTTGAGCACATGTCTTAACTCCTCTGGCCTTCAGGAGTGTAATCTATAAAATGACATTGTGGCCAGCACTCAGATCTTGGTTTCTTTTTTAAAAGATGACCGGTAAGGGGATCTTAACCCTTGACTTGGTGTTGTCAGCACCATGCTCAGCCAGTGAGCGAACCGGCCATCCCTATATAGGATCCGAACCCGGGGCCTTGTTGTTATCAGCACCGCACTCTCCCGAGTGAGCCACGGCCGGCCCAGATCTTGGTTTCTAATACCGTTCTACAATTAAAGGAACTAGGGCTAGTTAGAAAAATGGCTGATTCAGGACTGAGGCAGAGAACATACCGGATGAGCCATCTCGTAATAGAACTCATGTTGGAACACCTTGTGGTGCCAGAAAGTAAGAAAGAGCTCAANATAGGATCCGAACCCGGGGCCTTGTTGTTATCAGCACCGCACTCTCCCGAGTGAGCCACGGCCGGCCCAGATCTTGGTTTCTAATACCGTTCTACAATTAAAGGAACTAGGGCTAGTTAGAAAAATGGCTGATTCAGGACTGAGGCAGAGAACATACCGGATGAGCCATCTCGTAATAGAACTCATGTTGGAACACCTTGTGGTGCCAGAAAGTAAGAAAGAGCTCAAGAAGCAGCATTATAGGATACAGGAGCCAACTGAAAGAGTTCCCAATGGCTAAAGCTAAAACTATTTGAGCAATATATATATATTTGACCAATACATACATATGTTATATATATGTGTATTTTTTATATATGTATATATACATATAATGTGGTATTGAATTATAACCCAAAGCATAACTCAAAGTATAAAATACCTATCCATGAATTCGTATTGATATAAATAATTGAATAAATAAATAAATAGGGGATAAGAAACAAATCTTCCATATAGAAGAATTCCAAATAGTTTATATAGATTCTCTTCCCTTAAGGAGGTGAATTATAGCTACGCACCCCTTAAATGTGAGGTATACTTTGGGGCTTTCTCTCAAAAAGTAGAGAGTGGAACATGGAACCAAAAAGTAATTTTAAAAGAAGGGAGAAACCTGCAGAGCACTACTAGGTATGATCAAGGCTAAGATCTTCAGTGATGTGTCATGTTGGTAGCATGGACCCTTTGTGTGTTATGATGAGAGGGGAACTTTATCTTTGTAGCTGTAGGGGAGGAAAAATAATTTTCTCC
>NW_007730869.1:43585-45869 GCF_000696425.1 Galeopterus variegatus | reverse complement strand
TTTATATAGATTCTCTTCCCTTAAGGAGGTGAATTATAGCTACGCACCCCTTAAATGTGAGCTATACTTTGGGGCTTTCTCTCAGAAAGTAGAGAGTGGAACATGGAACCAAAAAGTAATTTTAAAAGAGGGGAGAAACCTGCAGAGCACTACTAGGTATGATCAAGGCTAAGATCTTCAGTGATGTGTCATGTTGGTAGCATGGACCCTTTGCATGTTATGATGAGAGGGGAACTTTATCTTTGTAGCTGTAGGGGAGGAAAAATAATTTTCTCCTTTATGCTTCATGAGTTCTTAGCTGGGACTTCCTAAAACAAAAGACAGGTTAATAAGAAAAAAAATAAAGAAAGGGAATTTTAATAACATGTATATATTCTGTATACATGGCAGATACCTAGAGAAATAAGTAAATCTCTAGAGTAGATCTCAAAGAGTTGTGTTAGACTTCAGGTTTAAATACCATCATTCTCTAAAATAAAGAAAGAGGGGTGTGGGGAAAGGCCCAGTTAACTCAAAACAAGGGTAAGTTTTGTTATTCAGATTTAAGTCCATGTCTTCTCCATTGACAAGAGTCTCTAGTGACTTAATTATTCTGTCCTCCTGGTGCAAAGAGGTAGGTACCCTACAAATGGAGATTTCCTTTATAGATGTAAATTTCTCTTACAAAAAATTTCCCATGTTGGGAAAATAAAAACTTAATTCTTTCGGTAGCTTGTTTTTTCCTTTAGAACAGAACCTGCTTATTGTATCAGCCTTACTGATCATCAACTGCTCACACTCCCGCTTTTGTAAACGTGCTTGCTTATCGCAATGGCTACTGCACTGGCTACACGAATGCTGCAAAAATGAAAATTACTACTGCACTAGCTACATGAATGCTGAGAAAACAAAACTTAAAAGAACCCAGAAGAGTCCGCCCGTATAAACCTGTAAGACCTAAATTCGGTGCTCAGATCTTGGAGCACTAGCTTGTCTGGGCCCACCAGCGTAATAAAATATCTGACTCTTCAACCCTCTGAGTTCTGACTGCTTCTCTGTCTCAATAACATTTTCTACTGCATTGGCTGGAAAGTGATTTGGGCTGGCCCCGTTAGTCACCGGTCTGGGTGGGGTGACCCGGCAGATCAGTGACACCATGGAGGACTGATTAGGTGCTGCCTGGCCATTTTGTCAGGACCTCAGACAACAGGACCTTGCTTGTCTTACCGGACTCAATGGAGGGAAGGACCAGACAGGTACCCACCACCTGCAGGACAGGTAGGAACCCCCCCCCCCATGGTATTCGGTTCAGTTCAGGCCCACCTCTGGGTGGAAGGGGAGCTTGATCACCTCTCAGAGGGCCTCCCTGAGGGTCCATCTGTTTAAGAACATCTGTCTGTTCAGATCAGGTTCAGGATTGGGGGAGGGAAAAGTATTTTAATCTTGGTGTGACTGTGGCCTGAATGTTTATGTGTGGAACCAAGGCTACACCATGGTTTCGAGTGGGTCCTAAACTGAGGTTCTGTGGTCATGTCATATGGCATAATGGTGATTACAGTTCCTGGTGGACTGAACCAGGTCCAGAGTTCATACAGATACACCTCAGCCAAGATGGACCTAAAGTCCCTCAAGGGATGCAGCCAGGCAGATGCCAGATTGTTTCCCCTTCTGAAAGAGAGAGAGAATTCCCTGCCCTTTGTCTGTTTGTGCCTCCATAGCTGGGAGGGACCTGGGAGGGGCCCCACACATAGCAGAAGGAAAACCTTTGTTTATGTCTGATGTCCCCTAGTGCCCCCAAAAGAGAGGCAAATGCTTCTTTTCAGACCTAGGCAACATTTACTTGACTCTCGAGGAGTGGCACATCCTTTCACTTTGTTTACTCTGGGATATCCATCGCCCATTCTGCCATAAAGTTCTCCTCCCCATGCATGAGTTCCATACATCCCCAGGGATGAAGTACCCACTCAGCCACTTAACAAGGAAACCCAGACTGGAGCCATATCCAAGTACACATTTTTGGTCACCATCTGACTTTCCCCCTTCACCTTTTTTCCCCTGGAATTTGATCATTTGCCTATGGCAAAGAGGCCCTACTCTATGGGCTGTTGGTCTTTGTGCATACCCTACAAATTCACCTGTCCTGCCAGGTGATAAAAGACTCAGACTGCCATTTCCCTTATGCCCATAAACCTTTCTGTCCAGTGCATAAAATTGGGACTGTCCCCTCATTGCAGTCCCCAGCTGCCCACAGACTTCTTACACCAGTTTATGAGAGAGCCATTTGGGAGCTCTGGACCTTTGTTGA
>NW_007730869.1:39853-42471 GCF_000696425.1 Galeopterus variegatus | reverse complement strand
CTGGGAAGTACAGAATTAAAATGACCCCTGGGAAACTCCAGACCCTACGTGAATTGGAATGACCCACCTTTGGTGTTGGGTGGCCTTCGGAAGGGACCCTAGACCTCCCAAAGTTTTGAGCAGTTTATGAGGTCATAACAGGGGAACCAGGGCACCTGGACCAATTTCCATACATCGACTCCTGGTTGACAATAGCTCTGACCCTCCTGCCCCGGATCTGGTTCTGTGTTCATAAGGGAAAGTGTAAGGTTCTCACTGCACAGGCAATTTGAACACTGGAATGCAGCCAGCAAGAAGCAAAAAGGCATGTATATCAAGGAGATCCAGATGAAGAACACTTGCCCCCACCATACCCTGCTCCTTCAGGGACACCTGATCCCAGGCACCCCTTTCCAGATAGCCCTCTGGCATCAGTACCATCAGCCCCACTGACATCACGGCCAGAGAGCCCTGAACCACCAGGAGGGCAACTCCACTCCACCCAACAGGTCCCCGACCTCCAGATGCCCCTTCAGGAGACCCAAGGCCCACAGCATATGACAACCCAGATGGCAGCATACAGCCAGGGTGCCCCCCTTCTACTACCAGCCCTTTACAATTATGGACCTCCTGAATTGAAAACGCCATACTCTGTCATATTCAGAAAAACCCCAGGATCATCAGACTCTAGGAGTTGATTTTCCTCACCCATCAGCCCACCTGTGGAGACTGTCATCAGCTACTCCTTACCCTCTTCAACACTGAGAAATGGTGATGCATCCTGGTAGGAACCAGGAAATGGTTACAAGACCAGGTGCCTGCAGCCACACTAGATTCTGAGACCTCGGAAAGAGATGCAGCACTGGATGCCATGCCAAACTGGGACTTCAATGAAGAAGGGAGAAATTGACTCCACTGATATAGAGAGGCCCTCCTCCAAGGACTGAGAGCAGGGGCCAGAAAACCCACTAACATGTCCAAAACAACCGTCATGACCCAGAAATTGGATGAGCTACCTGAAGAGTTCTATGAAAGGCTATACAAGGCCTTCTGAGTCTACACGCCATTCAATCCTGAGGCAGCTGAGAGTCAATGGATTGTCAATACAGCCTTTGTGGCCCAGTCCTGTGCCAACATCCATTGCAAACTTCAAAAGCTGGAAGGTTTTGCTGGGATGAATGCCATGCAGCTCCTGGAGGTGGCTGACAAGGTACTTGTCAATTGGGACCAGGAGACACAAAAGGAGGCAAATAAATGTCTAAGACAAAAAGTGGCACTCTTGGCAGCAGCACTCAATCTAGACCAAAACTCTACATCTGAGAAGAAGAACTGCTGCTGCAAGGATGAGCACCCATACAATCTAACCAGTGTGCTTACTGTAGGGAGCTTGGCCACTGAAAAAATAAATGTCCAAAAAGTGGGGAAAAATCCCAAGGCAAGACACCCCAAAGCAAGACACATTCTGTGGGAAGAAAATATGAGCCTGAATTATTGAGCCACGAGTTCCAGGACCTCATTGGCTTTACAGGGATGGACTTAGAATAAGGGAGATTTGGCTACATGTTCCTGGCCCCCAGGATCCCATTGTCAAAATGATGGGGGGACAGCCTATGACTTTCATGGTGGACAATGGGGCAGAACACTCTGTAGTCACCAGCCCAGTGGCCCCATTCTCAGGCTGAAAAGCCACCATTATTGGTGCTACAGGGACACAAGCAGAACAGCCATTCTGAAGTGCTGGGACTTGTCACCTCAGGGGTCACAGGGTGACTCCTGAATTCCTATATTTGCCTGACTGTCCAGTACCCCTACTAGGAAGAGTTTTGATGAGAAAACTAGGGGCACAAATAATCTTCACACCCAGGGAAGCAACCCGTTTGACCTTAAATAACCAGAAGACCTTAATAATGGCTGTACCAGTGCCCAAGGAAGAGGAATGGTGCCTATACACCAAGGCCAAAGAAGACTCAAACCTAAGACCATCGGACCTCTTAAGAGACTGCTTTTTGGGGGACTTTCCCTCTATCTGCGTGGAAATAGAACCCCTGGGTATGGCAAAGAATCATGCCCCTATAATTAAGGAACTGAAACCAGGGGCCACACCAGTCAGGGTAAAATAATACCCAGTTCCTTGGGAGACTCAACTGAGAATTCAAGAAAACACCCACTGGTTATAAGAAGCAGGAATCCTGGTGGAATGCCAATTGACTTGGAACACACCACTCCTGGTCAAAAAGCCCAACGGGAAAGGATACAATCCAGTCCAGGATCTGCAAGCTGCGGACAAGGCAGCTGTCAACCTCCACCCAACAGTTCCAAATCCTTACACACTCCTGAGTCTACTCCCTGTGCAGGCTAGATAGTTCTCCTGTCTTGACCTCAAAGATGCCTTCTTTTGCCTTTACCTGGCACCCAAAAGTCAGCCACTGTTTGCCTTTGAGTGGGAAAAACCCTTCACTGGGAGAAAAGCTCAATTGACTTGGACTAGACTGCCACAAAGGGTTCAAAAATTCACCTACACTCTTTGGAGAGGCAGTAGCCTCAGACCTAGCTGCCTTCCCAGGAGACAGGTTGAATTGCACCCTGCTTCAATATGTTGATGACATCCTCTTGGCCAGTCCCACACAGGAAAACTGCTG
>NW_007730869.1:29776-39330 GCF_000696425.1 Galeopterus variegatus | reverse complement strand
GAAGGAACAAGAGCCCTACTGAGCCTGCTCTCTGACTTAAGGTATAAAGTGTCCTGGGAAAAAGCTCAAATATGTCAATAGAAGGTCAGATACCTAGGGTAACACATCTCTGAAGGACACTGCTTGCTGGGAATAGAGAGAAAACAAGTCATTTGTGTTATACCCTGACCAGATACAAGGAGGAAAATCCAAGAATTCCTCGGGGCTACTGGCTTCTGTTGAATCTGGATACTGTGATATTCAGAAAAGGCCAAACCCTTGTATGAGGCAATTAAAGGAGCTGAAAAGGGACCCCTAGTATGGGGTCCAAAGCAAGAATATGCCTTCTCAGAAATCAAAACTCTGCAAACCCAGGCTCCTGCCTTACAAATTTCATATATAACTCAGGACTTCAACCTCTTTGTACATGAGAGAGATCATGTGGCTTTGGGGTCCTCATAGGACGCTTCCATAGGACCCTGGCAGAGGCCAGTGGCATACCTATCCAAGCAACTGTACAACATGGCAGCCAGCTGGTCACCCTGCCTGCAGGCCCTGGCAGCCACTGTCACCCTAATCCTAGAGGAAGACAAACTAGGAAGAAATTCTCTAGCTCCTTGAAGCAGTATCAGCACCCACCCATGTGGCCATTATACACTGCAGAGGACACCAAAAGGGGACTGACAGGATCATTGAAGGAAACAAGCTGTCCAACAAGAGAGCCAGGAAAGTGGCTCCCCAAACAGAGCCTGCTGCAGACCGGAATGAGACAGCCAAAATCATGCTGGTGCCAGAGACAGCACAACAACTAAAATGCGGAAAGGAAGAGACACATGGGCGGGAAAAGAAGGTGGAATTAAAACCCCTGAAGGATGGTGGAAGCTCTCAGACCACAGACTAATGATTCCTCAATGACTGGCCCACCAACTAGTCCTGGAGTATCATGAACTGACTTACTGGGAAAAAGCGGCCCTGGAGACCACACCAAGCCACTACTATTTTGTCCCAAGATTGGCTTCCCTCTGTGCTCAGATCAGCTCCCGATGCTTGATGTGCATCCCAAACAATGCCAAGCAAGGGCCCCGACCAGCCCCCAGAGTCCAGCCAGTTGGGACATCACCCTTTGAGGACCTTGTAGTGAACTTCACTGAAGTAAAGTCCTGCAGGGGCTACAAATATTTGTTAGTAATGATATGTACATTCCCCAGATGGATGGAGGCACTGCCCGTGCATTCTAAACAAGTCTGAGAGGTCAGCAAGGCACTTTTAAGGGAAATTGTCTCAAGATACAGACTCCCTCTGACTATAGGATCAGATAATGGGCCAGCATTTGTGACAGAGGTCATTCAAGGACTGGCCAAAATGGTGGGGATATAATGGAAGCTCCACACAGCAAAGCAGTCACAGAGCTCAGGGAAAGTAGAATGTATGAATCGCACCCCGAAGACCACTTTAGCCAAGCTTTGCCAGGAGACGGGGCTACCCTGGATAGATATGCTTCCCTTAGCTTTGTTATGGGTCCGGTGTATGTCAGGGCCAACAGGATATTCCCCTCTTGAAATCACGTATGGGAGACCACCCCCACTTATAGCCGTACTGCAGGGGGGTCTCCACTAGTTGGGAAGGTGTAAATATCACAATACTTGCAGTCACTGGCCAGAACCTTCCAAAAGATAACCAGGACAGTTTTGGAACAAGCTCCCATTCCTTTAGGAAATTGGGCACACCAGTTCCAACCCAGTGACACAGTATGGATAAAAGACTAGAAAAAGGCTCCCTTAAAGCCAATTTGGGTGGGGCCACACATAGATGTACTAACTACTCCTACTGCAGTTAAGGTTGCCGATTTAATTCCCTCGATCCATCATATGTGGGTAAAACAGGCAGTTCCCCCAGATGATGCCATCTCATGGTCTGTGAAGGCTGACCCCTCTTACCCACTCAAGGTCCAGTTCCAGAGACACCCCACTAATCATCACCACCCTTCTCTGGTCACACCGGAAGCTGACCAGTCCACGCACCGCTGAAACCTGAGGAATCTACGAGCCCTGCTTTAGCCACCTGTGGGCTGGCTGATATACACACGGTTGAAGTCTGAGGATCTTGCTGCCATGGGACATAACAACTACACTGATTTATTTGTATGAAATGAAAAGCATATGTCACCTAAGTACACTCAAGAATGTCTTCTATTGCCCCTAATAAACAGAAAATCTGAGGGTGATGCTTATTCCAATGTTTAGAGAGAGCATCAAAGGGGGGAAATGTTGGGAAAATTCAAAATTAACTCTTTCAGTACCTTGTTCTGCCTTTAGAACAGAACCTGCTTATTGTACCAGCTTTACTGATAATCAACTGCTCTGCTCCTGATTTTGTAAACATGCTTCCTTATCACAATGGCTACTGCATGGCCCACATGAATGCTGAGAAAACAGAACTTAAAAGAACCCAGAAGCGTCAGCCTATATAAATGCTGTAAGACCTAAACTTGGTGCTCAGACCTTGGAGCACTAGCTTGTCTGGGCCCACCGGAATAATAAAATACCTGATTCTCCAACCCTCTCAGTTCTGACTGCTTCTCTGTCAAGTCCATTCCATAACATTCAGAGCTTCTTCCCTGTCTGCAGTTTCCCAAAATAACAGCTCAAAATAATTCTTATGCCAAAGAAGCATCTTTTGGGGTAGCATATTCTGGTTCCCTAGTCATATTTTAAGTGACCTACTCTGAGCCCATCCTAGCCTTCCTCCCCAAATTTCATAATCCCAGCCTTACCATGAGGAAAAAATGTCAAACAAGCCCTAATTGAGAGATATACTACAAAATATCTAAGCAGTATTCCTCAAAACTGTCAGGGCCATGAAAAGTAAGAAAAGCCAGAGAAACCGTCACATGCAAGAGGAACCTAAGGAGATGTAACAACTATGTAATGTGGTATATTAGATGGAATCCTGGAACAGAGAAAGGAAGTTAGGAAAATAGTAATGAAATTCAAATAAAGAATGAAGTTTAGTGAATAAAAATGTATCAGTATTAGTCCATTATTTGTGACAAATGAACCATAGCCATGTAAGGTATTAAAAAATAGAAGAAACTAAGTATCAGGTATATGGAGAATCTCTGTACTATCATTGCATCTTTTCTCTAAATTAAAACTATTCTAAAATAAAAATTTTATTTAAAAATAAAAAATGACATGGTCAGACGAGATTCTGCATACTGCATTTTTATTGCTCTACAATTTTAATACCTGGATGTTAAAGTATTGTTTATTTGTAAGTTTGTAAGGTTGGCATAGCATAGTTCATTATAGAGGATACAGAGCAATATTGTATTTCCTATTGCTTTCTTTATTAGTTCTCTCAGCCCCAAACACCAAATTCTCAGTACATGTTAATTATATGGAAAAAAATTGATCATGATTATATTTTCTTCCAATAAATAAGTTAAAGTGAATTTTCATTCAGAAATAAAAACTGGTCTTGAATTTCCTAAATAAGTACACTCTTTTAATCCTTAAGGACCCCAAAAAACAAACAGGTGCAAAGTTTTTAAATGTATAGTGCATATGCTCACATTACAGATCTGTTTAAATCTTTATATTGCAATAGTTTCTTATCAACTCTATACATAATAACTACAACCAATTTTCAGAGTCAAAAAGTAAGCAAATTCATTCACAGTCCTTGTTCTTACCTTGGCACATGAGTAGCTCCGTTTAGAAGGCAGTAGTTTGTAAGGTGTAAGCTTTCTGCAAGTCCTGGTGCCATGGTTACTGGACGGGTTAAGCTGGGCTAGGGTCTCTGCTAGCAGCAGTGGGTCTGCCTGATTCCTTAGAGACAGGAGTCCAAGAAGGGGAAGAAGCTGTAGAACTCTTCAGGCATTGTGCAGCAAACCAGTCCACCAAATTTAATGCGGTATAATGTGAATCTCCCTTTCTATTCCTAAACGATTATGAATAGAAAAGAGGATTTTGCAGGCAGTATGTCTAGAAGGTACAATTTCAACCTTGAAAATATTTCAGTATTTCTGATTTCTTATGGTGGCTTTGCTTTGTGACCTCCATGGTGCTCTCTCACCCTGTCATCTCTCTATCCACAAAGGTCTCTAATTTCCCTACTCCAGGGCAAGAAAACCCCGTCTTCTTGCCAGAAGTGTTGCAAAGATGAGTAAGTGAATCTGTTGGGGCCTTGTGAGAGAGGATTGACTTAAGTGTGAGGACATTACTGAGATCGTCACCACATAGTTGGCCAAAGGTGAAATTTCAGAGCAGCAGCTATATTTGCCTACCATTTCAGAGAGATTGAAATATGCTGTGCAGTGAGGCAGGACCCTTGCTTTAAGAGATGAGAGCAAAGAAAAAAAGGACAAAAAAGAAAAGCATTTTGATTTTAAAAGCAATATTGCAATGGAAAGATAAAAATAATATTGGAGGCATATATTCATTTATTTGTTCACTCTTTGTGAGATCTTACATAATCAAGTTTTTTGGTTTTTTAGTTAACACTTTTCTTTGGTAAAATTTTAAATCATACTATACTGACTCAGAGTTGGTGACAAGTGGAACAAGACTAGCTGTCATTTATGGTTTTCACTTGCTTTAAAAAAATCTATATAACTTCATTTAATGGTACCAAATAGTCTAAACTATTCAAAAGAACAAACTTTTTGTGAGGAGGTTAAGACGGTTTTGAAACTTCTCTTACTACCTTTAATTTCAGTTTGTTATTTTGAATTTTTCAACTTCATTTTATAGAATTCCACTGGCAACATTTTTTAATAGGCACTATAGCATAATAAAATTATATCAATTTAAAAACACCCTAAAAGTCAGCCATTTTAATAGTTCAAATTTACTTCATCCCAGAGTATTTGTATTTCTGTGCGTGTGTGTGTGTGAGTGTGTGTGTGTGTGTGTGTGTGCGCGTGCGCACGCGTTGAATGCTAGGCTATTGTACTCCCATGGTTATGTTTTGCTTCTTTTGAATTCCTAGGGTTTGAGGCTGTGATGTTTGGGGTAGTAGCCTAGAAAGTTTTGCTTCAACAGACAGTTCTCATGGACGAACTTCTCAAGCCCTCTCCTGCTTGAGAACCCAGTCTGCATGATGTTACCATTTGACTATTCATGGAATTGTGCTAGTCAAAGAAAAGATTGAGGCAACAATCAGGGCTCTAGAGGTGAGTCTCCATTAGCTTGCAATATTAGAGGTTGGGAGGGAGCATTCTTAACAGTCAGCTGTCTCTTCGTTTTACTGATAATAAAACCAAGGTTCAAAAAGAACAAATGACTCATCTAAGTCCACCAGGCTCAGTCAAGTGCACCTGACCCAGGTTTCACCAAAGCGTGCTCCATATGTGTTGGTGCCTCTGATTAACTCTTTTGGGGGCATCTCTCAAGCTCTTCCCTGCCATTCAGGCCCATTACATGGTACCACCGTTTAGAAGTTCTCTGTAAGTGGTAAGTTACTGTCAGAGAATATTATCTCTCTCTGGGGTCTTCTAATAGCGTGAGAAGTTCTGTTTAATACTAGGAAGCTCAAGTTCACTTAAATTTCAGACTGAACACATGCAAAAGCCATCCTGTTATTTCCATCTCTGGGTGCCTCTATAGAGCTGCTCTCATGGGGCTGCTTTCACCTTTGGCAAAACCATTTTACCCTCAAGAGAGGTGCAGAGACTAGAGAAAAGTCTTCAAGGTACGCGCACACTACACCGCTCTTCTTGATTGAGCCCTATCATTTAGCTTGTGTGCTTACTATACATTTCTGCTGTTGTCTGAAAAGCATCTCTTTACCTCACCTTAAGAAGATGAAGTTTGAATCTATGAGGTTAGATTATAAGAAATATTGGTACCTAGAGAAATCTATCTTTTTTAAAGGCTATGATAAAATTGCCCTAATTTAGACTAAATTAATATGATAATTAAACTGGATTTTAAAAAATAAAGAATCCATGGATCCAGGGTATTCTATGATGGCTATATTCCCAGATTTTGCACTGCCCAGTTCACCCGGAGAGCCACTACTTCCTTTTATTGATTCTCCATGTGTTTCCCTCCAAAAGCTGAGAGCTTAGTCAAAGATGATGACCTTTTCTTTACGGATGAGAACGATATGTAGTTAGAAATATAAATGTAGTTTCAATTCCCTTCTAGAGACTTCACTTCAGCAGCTAAATGCCACTCATTGAAGTTCATAGAAAATGAATTAGAGTTAAGAATTTTTGAGACATATATTAATATACTCAATTCTCATTTATGAATAGTAAACATATAAACTTTGAGAAACAATGAAAAATAATTCTATTAGAAACATGCAGTCTTCTAATTTTGCAAAAAGAATGTGCTAAATTGCTCAACAACTTTTTTTTCTTTGCCATAGGCAGCGTTGCATGGGCCAAATAAATTCTACTCAAATATTACGTAAGTTTATATCCAGACTAGCAACCACCTTCCCAGTTGATTAACAACGTAGTGTTTTACAACGGCTCTCAGTATACCCTGTGGCCCTAGGTGTGTTCTGAGCTGGGCTTCTTTGTTACCTTTTAAGTGAAATAAAGATTAGAAAACATTGATTTCCATACCAGGATGGTTCCTAGATAAAGAGGCAACAAAATAATGACCATCATTGCTATGAAAATTGAGTTTATCAGCCACCTTGGAAAAGACCAATAGACCAGAAACATCAGCCACGCGCTCCAATGTGGTGAGAGCATAGTCATTGGTATAGACGGTAACAGCACAGGATTAAAGAAAAAGGTGTCTGGGACATTGTTGTGATGGTGAATTTATGTCCAGATATTTCTATAGTGAGGACAATGTTTTGGAAATCTTTTATCGGTTAGCAATCCATATTTTTCTTTCCTGTGTAGTATTTTCCATTTATTTCCATTTCTTTCTGTAGCATTTTCCATGTATTTCCATAGTATTACACAATGAGAATTCTGTCCCCAGAGAAAGGAATAACAATATATATAATCGTCTATGTGTAGAGAAGAGGAAAAATATGACAGGACTGAAGGTCTGCTTGCACGGAAAGCAGAAGCCTCTAGTGGTGAGAGGGAAAATCAGGAAAGACAGTGCAGCAGCAAGAGGTCAGACGTGAGTGTCCTGCTTTCCCCGTTGTAAAAACATCTAGATTGTCCTGACAGAGTCCCAGTGGGTGGTCCTACTCCTCAGAGTATGTGGGACTGACAGAAGGATAAATTAATAATGTAAAGGAAGCTTTGCCGTCATCAGCAGCAGCAGCATCATTTCAACCGTCCTCCATTTCTCCAATGACTAAAATAAAAAAAAATCATAGCTAATGGTTCTAAGCTAATAGCTCCTTTGGATATTAACAATGACTTCTTTGGTTTATTTCATGGATAATTTAAAATATACATATTTACTTTTTTCCCCAAACACTATTTATGTATTTTACAAATTAATGAGATATGGCAAAAAATAATACAACTGAGAATTTTAACTTAATGGCATGATCTTTGTGTTTTTTTTAATGTTATTTGAGTACTTGTGAAGTACTTGCCATTTTTCAAATCTCAAACTAACATGTTAATTTAAAGCTAGATATACGTACAAGTACTTTTAAATTAGTGCAGCTATTGTGCATAGCAGCTGGAGGAGGATCTCTTCATAGCCCGAGACTCTGCCAAAAGGGAGTGTGACATTTCCTTATGCTTTGACATCTGCTCATGTAGGGCTAACTTGGTACTGCCATGCACTGGGCATGGTATGTCCAGAGGGTTGAGGGAAAGGGAGCAAGAGATAGGGGCTGAGGCAAGTAGATGAAACTGGGGCTATAAACTTGCTGGGAACCTATGCAGCCCTGGGGAATGTGGTGTGACACCGCCCGTGGTGGTCAGTTGGAGGGTGTGACTGGGAATCAGAGGAATCACCAGTGTCCAAGAGAGCTTCCCAGGCTGGAGCCTTTTCTTAGCAGGGCCTGTTGACGCACCCTTTTCCTTGTATCAATAAACTGTTAACTGTTGTGATCAACTGGATTATTTATGCACACGTCGGAGAGCTCGGAGAGCTCAGGGAGCAGAACTCCTGCAGGGGGTCACTGCAGCTCTCAGTTCTTCTTCATCCTAGAGGAGTGGGAAGAACACTTTTCAATCAGTTATGATGATAGCGCTTTTTTTTTTAGTCTTTTTTGTGACCAGTAAGGGGATCGCAACCCTTGGCTCGGTGTCGCCTGCACCGCGCTCAGCCAGTGAGCACCCCAGCCATCCTTATATAGGATCCAAACCTGCGGCAGGAGCGCCAAAAAAAAAAAAAGATTTTCTATTGGAGCGCCACTGCGCTCCCAAGCCTGCACTCTCCCGAGTGCGCCACAGGGCCGGCCAGTAATGCTTTTTAATAAACAGAACTGTTCTAATAACCAAATATAACTGAAAGTTATAAAATTGGACTCGAGTTTTACTAAGAAAACGTATTCTTTAAGAAGGGGGGGCGGAGGTCAGCTGAGCCGTATTAGTAACAGATCGTGGAAAAACAAAATGTTTTCATGTTTTTACCCCAGTGAATTGACTCCCCGATGTGAAAGGCAGGTTGTTTACAGGGTTAAACCTTTGCGCATGTCTTTGTTCAGTGTTTGATGTGAAAGGCAGCTTGTTTACAGGGTTAAACCTTTGCGCATGTCTTTGTTCAGTGTTAATTTACTTAAAACATACTTTCAGGGCTGGCCCGGTGGCGCACTGGAGAGTGCGCCGCTTGGGTTTGGATCCCATGTGGAGACCGGTTCCCGCTCACTGGCTGAGCGCGGTGTGGGCGCAGCACCGAGGGTTGTGATCCCGTTGCCGGTCAGTAAAAAAGACAAAAAAAAAAGGAAAAAAAAAAACCCCCAAAAATATACTTTCATAGTACTGTTAATTAAGCTACAGCCCAAACTATAGTTAAAATTTTAGATTCCTGCTATGGGAAACTAAAATTATGAAGATTTACTCTGAAGCAGTGTTAAACCCAAACTCAAACCAAACCACGTAGTTCATTATTCCACTCTAGATGNTGAAGCAGTGTTAAACCCAAACTCAAACCAAACCACGTAGTTCATTATTCCACTCTAGATGACAGTTGTAACTGGGTGTTTTGTCCATGTAACCATGTAACAGAATAAATCTGTAATAATTCTCAAGGCAGTGGACATAAAAATAAAACCTGTAATTTAAGTTTCTTCTCTCTCTTGTCCTTTCCTTCATTCAGTGAATAGGCGAATTAAATATACTGAATCCTCATCACAATTTTCTCCCTGCCCTATGAACACAGGTTTGCCTGCTCATAGAAATAATTGCCTTCCTTCCTTTTACATGCATCAATAAACTGAGCAACTGTGAACTGGCATTGGTCAGAGAGTAGGTAAACTTCAGGTTCAGAGGTTTAAAAAAATGCAGCTAAATGCTGCTGCTTAGATAAGCTTTAAAGAGACAACCCCTGAGCTGCACACTTGGTGAGATTGTCTTAGCAAGGATTGCTTTGCAGACCCAATCTATTATGATGCATCATAACTTCCCAGGCCGGGGAACATGTCTCTTAATTACTATTGTTCTTTGAGGCCTAAAATACATTGTTATTAAATGC
>NW_007730869.1:23668-29249 GCF_000696425.1 Galeopterus variegatus | reverse complement strand
AAATGTTTTCACTCAGAAGAAATAAAGGATTTAAGAATAATGGTTTATGTCCATTGTGTCCATGGTAAACCAAATGAAGAATATTTTTTTAAAAATCCCTCATCTATCTATTTCTTTTGGTTTAATCAGAGCAGTAAGTGTTAGGAGGAAGTGTGTTAGCTGTTGAGAGGGATAAAAAAACAAAAAAACCATGCAGCACAGGGCTTCATTACTTTTCCCATCAAGATCCAAGGGAAACCGAAAGAATTATTAGGCAGAAAATGTTGATATCTGAAGATAAATTCCAGAGAAGATAGAAGACGCAAAGAGGACTGATTTTAAAAGCTGCCAGAACTGGATCCTGGATCATTAAAAAAAGAAAAAAAAAGGTATTAATAGAAAAACTGAAAATTCAGGTAATCTGGAGTTTAGTTAATGTTTCTGTGTTAGTCCTTAATGTTGACAAATCTACCACAGTAACATGGGATGATAACATTAGGGAAAACTGAAACTGGGTGAAGGCTATACAGGAACTCTGTACTGTCCTTGTGACTTTTCTATTAATCCAAAATTATTCCAAATAAAATATTTCTATCAAATTATTCCAAAGAAAAACTTCATTAAAAAAATAAAATTCCTAGAGAAGGCACGCAATTTCCTTCAATGCTGATGCTCCAGGGCACTTTGAAGCCCTGTTTTTCAACGATGATGCCTACAGATCTGCTAGATTCTTCCATGAGTGGACTGGATGGCAAACTCTGCCCTTCATTTTGTTTGAAAATGAAACATGCCACCTTGCCTCATTTTAATGATGTGCATCATAAGAGTAACAACTGCAATGGAGACAGTTAGAAGCTGCGGCATTCGTAACTGGAGGCTTGTGTTTGGGAACTGGATGCTGAGACGGACCTTCCAGCCTGTGAAGCAGGGATACTGGAGTGTGGCAGGACGGAGGCTGACCTGCTGGAATCCCAGCAGCAGGGAAGCCTTCAGGTCCTGAATGAGTTAAAGCGAACTTGGAGAAAGCTGCTAAGATTCCAGGGAAAGACACTACCCTCTGCTATGCCTTAGTTTCTTCAGCCACTAAAGAGAGCAGGGTGTGTTTCCAAAGTTGTTTTCAAAATGAGACTAGTTGAACAAGCTGTCAAGTACAGTCCGCCTTGTGGTAGAAGTGACCTCCTCCATGTCATCCACTTGCCATCCAGATGCTGAGGCTTTTCAGCCTCCAAAGCAAGCCCTGCATTCTGTGGAGACAGAATGTATGATTATCCATCCGGGGCAACCTGAGGGAAGGGAGAAGGCAGGCTGTTCAGAAATACTGTCCTGCTAAAGCTGAAAAGCACCTGCAGTGCTCACTATTCACTCCTTTCAGTTAGGATAGATACTAGAAAGTGTCTTTTAAAATGTTCCTTTAGTGGAGCGATGTGTCAGCAAACAAACCATCGATGTCCCATTAATAGAGAAAGACTGAGAAGGACCGAGGATGTCAAACCACTTTTGATTTATGCGGGTAAGAAGGAGAAAGCCTGGAGCTGAGGGCATTTATGAGTCCTCCCCACTGCCCTGTCCAGCATCGTATCCTGTCAATCCCTCAGACTGGAGCACGTCCCCAGTGCACACTCTCTCCAGTTCAGGATTCAGTATAGAAAGAGTTCAGATAAGATCTAGTAGCAGAAAAGTCCTCCAAAAAGTCTGAAGATAGGAAAGTTGGAACTATTAAGATTGTGGTGCCAAATGAAACTATGTGGATTGGCTCAGGGCCCTGTGTCCCTCTGTCTTAGTTTGGTTAAGCTGCTGTAACAAATTTCCATAAACTCGGGAGCTTATAAACAACATAGACTTATTTCTCGCAGTTCTGCAGGCTGGGAAGTTCAAGATCAAGGTGTCAGCAGGTTCAGTGCCTGGTGAGGACTTGCTTTCTGCTTCATAGGTGGTGCCTTCTCTGTGTCCTTACAGGGTGGACAGGGAAAAGCAGCTCCCATGGCCTCTTTCATAAGGGCACTAGTTCTGCTCACTTTCCACAGACCCAGGCTTTTAACATCATCAGCTTGTGGACTGGTATTTCAACACATGAATTTTGGGGGGATACAAATGTTAACTCCATAGCAATCTTTTTCCAAAAAGGGTTTGCATTTTTCGTTGGGAGGAACTTCTCTCTCCAACTAACATACAGGCAGAAAACAATAGTGGAGGACAATGTTAGTCTAGTTCAAGGTGGATGTAGCTGCTTTTTTCCTGAGCTGCCCTCATCCTCTGTCCAGGAATAGAAGACCTTCAGCTTCCAGAAAAATTCAAAACTGGTAAATTAGAATACTTGTATGTCTAATTAAAATTATCCCAATGATCTATTTCATTAGCATTAATTATTATTTCAAGTGGATAATCATACATTATTGCCATAGATAAAGGTGCCTTTTAAGGTCAATCCTCACGGTATTTCTTTCTTACACAGTAGCACAGAGGAAACTCAATGTTATGCACCCATCTTATTCAGGGCTTGATGTGTTCCCACTGAAAATTATAACTTTCCCTCAGCAGTGACATGATTTTAAAATCCCAATAGCTTTCCTAAGAGCAGAATGTTGATATTTACCTCTCTTAAAAAGACACACTTCACCATAGGAGAGCTTATAAGTGTTACCTAAATTAGTCATCCTCAAAACAAAGATGACAGAGTCAAAATTGATCATCCTGAACAGTTCCTATAAGTAGCAATGACAATTTTGATCTCCCCAGACAGTTTTTCCATAGAGTGACATCATTGCCTTCCATCTCAAATTCCAAAACACCAATAATCATCCAGCAATCAAGGGTCTTAAAAGCAGAAAAGAGGCTAAGAATGTTCTAAATCTTGATCTGGGTGGTGGTTATGAGGAAATATATATATTTGTGTGTGTGTGTGTGTGTGTGTGTAAAAATTAATTTTGTGGTACAATTCAGATGTGTGAAGTTGTGTGTGTGTGTGTGTGTGTGTGTGTGTGTAAAAATTAATTTTGTGGTACAATTCAGATGTGTGAAGCTTACTGTATCTATTCTATACCTCACAAAAATGAAGGCAAACATAAAGATTCAAGAGTACAAGGGATGAACAGAAAAATGGAGCATTCCCCTAAGAATTTGGATTTAAATGTAACTAATTTACAAAATTTTCAGAATTTGGACAAACAGATTTCTTTGCCTTTGTGTGATATGTACTAGTGAAAGATGTGAGTTTAATAGGCTGGTGAGATAGGGATACATGCACTGCCATCCTGAGCCCCTCATCTAGTAATTTCCCCTGAGTCTCTGCAATTCTGTTCCTTTAAAATCCTGTGCATACACCTATTATATCACATATCATGTATTGCAATTCATAAATGTGTTCTCTGTCTTTCAGCTAGACTATGACAGAAGGAGCTGTGGCTTGTTCATTGTAGTATCTAGTGTAAAGAGAGAACAGGAGAAGCTTGACACTTCAAAAAAATCAGCTTTATGAGGGTCTAACATATACCATAAAAGTCATCAATTCTAGAAGTACTATGTCGTGAGTTTGACAACTGTTTCAGATGTGTAACCATCACCACCATCAAGATTAGAACATTTATATTACTCCAAAAAAGTCCCTTGTGTCCTTTATGGTCAATCTGTTCCCCCAGTTCATGACCCTGTTGATCACTAATCTGCCTTCTGTCACGAGATTTCAACTTTTCTATCATATCATAATGGAATTATAAGGGGTGTGTGTGTGTGTGTGTGTGTGTGTGTGTGTTCTTTCATTTAGAACAATGTGTGCTCACTTTGGTAGCACATGTACCAGAATAGTGTTGTTGAGATTCACCCATGTTGTTGACTAGATCAGTAGTTTGTTATTTATTGCTGATCAGCATCCCATTGCATGGATATACCACAGCTAATTTATCATTCAATAGTTCACAAACGTATGGATTGTTTGGATTGCTTCCAGCTTTTCTCTCTCTTTTTTTTTTTTAACTACAGTGAACATACAAGTCTGTGTGGACATGTGCTTTTATTTCTCTCGGTTAATTTCCTAGGAGTATGATGGCTAGGTTGAATGGTGTATTTATGCTCAAATTTAAAAGAAACTGGCAAACTATTTTCCAAAAGGCACAACCCTTTAGCATTCCCATCAGTGGTGTATGAGAATACAAGCTGTTCTTTGCACCTCCTTGGATTTAGCCATTCTGGACAATGTGTGATACAACCTCACTTTGGTTTTACTCTCATTACTTTACATTTTATTAACTTTCATTTCCCTATGGAGGAGTAATGGCAAACATTTTTTTTTGTGCTTTTTGTCATTTGTATATCTTCATTGGTGATGTGTCCGTTCAAATTTTTGAACCATTTAAAAAATTGGGTTGTCTTATTATTGAGCTGTAAATGTTCTTTGTATATTTTGGGCAAAAGTTCTTTATCAGATATATGTTTTGTAAATGTTTTCTTCTAGTTGTTTCATTTGCATTTTGATTTTTTCACTGTATCTTTCAAAATCAACTCTTTATTTTAATGAAGTCTACTTTATACATTGTTCACAGTGCATACTTTTTCACAGCCACCATGTTGCTACTTGTTTTCTATTTGCCTGCTTGTTCTTTGATTCTTTTTTCCTCTTGCCCTGTTTTTATTGGAACAATTGGGTACTGTGTGTGATTTCATTTTGTTTCCACTATTGGCTTATTAGCGACACTTCTTCGTTTTATTTTTTAAATTGTTGCTTTATGATTCACAATTGACTTTTTTGACTTGTCATAGCTGAAGGGACTACATTTGAGGTACAGCTTTCTCTATCTGCATAAATGTGGAGCCTTTTAAGAGTGAAGTTGCCATAAACCGCCTCTCCAGGGGAGTTTTACCACCTGGAGGGAGACCAACCACTTAGTGCTGGGATGAGAAATCACATAGACAAACCCCACAAAATGTCATATCTTCCATTTGTCTTTCCTCAAGCTCACCTGCCATCCCATGGAAGCCCTTTCTGTCTCCTGCCTTTCTCCTCTTAAGTTGGTAGATAACCCCCTATCCCTAGCTCTTCAGTGAGCCTCTTCATCTGAGCCCTCCTACATGCACGTATCCATAAACTCGTCTTTACCCTGTTCATCTGTCTATGGTCAGTTAATTGTCAGGCCTATGGTCTAAGTTGGAAGAGAAAAGGTTTTCTTCCCAACAGTGCTGGTGATGAGGGTAAGGTGGTCAGAACTCCCCACTGCTCCAGAGACTGCAGCTGAGATCCCAAGATCTCTGACCCAGCTGGCCAGGCTAAACTTTCTTTCGTGTGAGACTCCCAGGTCTCTGCTTTGGGCTCAGTTAAGCAAGGGTAGAAAAAGCCTTTCCTTGTTTCTCTTAAAAGGGATTTTTCATATTTTAGATTTACAGTAAACATTTTTGTCGTTAGAGCTAGTTCTTTGGGTATGTTGACTATTGTTCTAGATAGCCACCATGTCCTGTCTGTCACCATCGTTTGTGTTGCTGTTTAGGTTGTGTTGTCTGAAAATGTTGTTTGTCATATGAAGGAGAGTCATACACTAGAACACAGGTGTAGGTTCCATAAGCCTGTTGTTTGAACCAGACTCGCAGACCTGTCAGTTTGTGGTTCTCACTGGAT
>NW_007730869.1:21380-22909 GCF_000696425.1 Galeopterus variegatus | reverse complement strand
GTGTCACATTAGGTTAGGGGCTCAAGACACACTGCCAGCTCTCAGGGAGTTTGTATAAGTCCAAGTAAAGGGTCTCAGCCCGTGAGGTCTTTCCCCATTGCCTTTGTAGTGCTGAGAATTCCTGTCTTTGTATCTCCCGCCAGGTAGAATGGATTATCAGGTCCATGATCAGAGGCATCTCCCTTTTGTGGGAAACTGGAGACATGCGTACTTAAACACCATTCTTCTTGCCTGTAGTAACTGGGGTCCTTTCTTTCTATGAGTATTGGGGTGCATCTTCTGCACCCTTTTTGGGGATGCTTCTTGAGTTGTGGTTAAGCCATAAGAAAGGCTTATTGGTTCGAGTCACACTTAGAATGAGTATACTGTCCAAAGCTAGGTCAGAGTCCCAGGCTTCCTCATGTGAAAGTTTCTTCTTGAGCTGGAACTTCCCTTCCCGGATTTTTCCCCCAATGTCTCTGTTCTATCTTGATCCTCTCATGGGAACATCTCAGTTGACTGAAACCTGCTCTTTGCAAACCCTGCTGACCATTTGCTGAACCACTGCAGTGCTAACTCTGTCCGCTTGCTTGCTTGTTGGCATGACTTTACTGACTTTAGGCCATCAGTCTCCTATCAGGGCCTCTCAAGGGTTTCAGGGACCCCCAAAAGCAACTACCTGAGGCTGAAAAGGAAAAAGGCTAATAGGAAATAGACTGGATATTTTATCTACTCAGACGGGCTTCTGAGACATCCTGATGGCTACTAGATATAGCCTCAATCCCTCTCCTCATATTCAGTCTACAGCTCCCATAAGATTATTTGCCAGGACAAAAGAAAGTCTTAAAAGTCTCCTTCACAAATGTTGACGGAAAGCTTTAGCTCTCGTGTTGAATAGGTGACAACTTATCCCATCTGCCAGGAACACAATTTGGATAAAAGTATAAAGTAGGGAAAAGATGAGAAGCAATTCTTACAAAAATAAACTAGTGAGTTTTGTATTACTGTATTTATGCCTGATCTATGACTAAAATTTTAGAATAAAAGCTATAGGTCTCTATTTGCATCTGGTTGTATATTATGTATATGTGATATTTTTCTACCTCCAAATTAATTTATGCAATCCTTTAAAAGAGTTCCATTCTTATAGGTATAGAGAAAAATAAGCACTTATATAAATTAAATATTCCTAAAGCTCTCAGAAATATATGAACTAACCCAAATGTTTTTCAGGTTCATGTGATTTGGGGAAATTGTTGTTAAATTAGACTAGTTTAATATTGGTTTAATAAAAACAGCTATGTCTCCTGAGCTATAAGCATTAAGTATAAAACAAAAATTCATTTTGTTACATTTTACATAGTAAACTACCTCAGTTTACTACTCAAACTAATTTTATGTCTACTAGATGTTTAACATGATAAAAATTATAAATTTGATTTCAATAAAATTTAGACATTCTAACTAAATGAATTTCAACAATAATTATATTTTTTAATATGTCTTCCTAAAAATAGTTTCTAAAATCTTTTTGGTAACTTGGAAACTTA
>NW_007730869.1:18102-20648 GCF_000696425.1 Galeopterus variegatus | reverse complement strand
ATAAAAATTATAAATTTGATTTCAATAAAATTTAGACATTCTAACTAAATGAATTTCAACAATAATTATATTTTTTAATATGTCTTCCTAAAAATAGTTTCTAAAATCTTTTTGGTAACTTGGAAACTTAAGAGTTATGCTGAGTAATATATAGTCATCAAATATCTAGGTTATTTCTAAACAAGAAACTATTGAAATATTTACTATTGTTCGTAAGCTTATGTTTACTTTTGCTTCTTACTTTTATATAATGCAGAGAAAGTAAAAATATTTGGGTTTGTTAATAAACATGTTCTTTTATGACTCACTGGAAAATTTGTACTATAAAGAAACATACATCTTTAAAAACTGTGAAATGGTACGTTCATAAAATTTGCTAGCCTTCTACAAGATGCTTGTATATGGCAGATAAATCACAATTATCTACTTCGTAGTTTTCTGTAAGAGAAAAATTATTAATGTTAAAAAAATATATGTAAATTAAAAATAACAAATATATGCAAATGAAACTACTAGAAATAATAAGGGTGAAGAAAAACAACTTTGCATGAAAAATTTGCAAAAAATGTAGGATATGTTTTTGTTAAGGAAAAAAGAATACTTTTGTCCTAAAGTAAAATGACTAGTTGTTACAGAATGAGAAAGAGGAAATGGGTAGGACAATAAGTGGTATAGATATAGAAAGTCGCAGAAGGATTGCAGGAGAGGAATTTTACGTAGCATCATTAAAGCTGGTTAGAACTGGATACATTTATTTATACTTTTTTTAATGTCATCATATTAATAGTGCTTGAATGCAAAACTAGAGTTAAAATGACAAATTTTCTTGAACTATTGATCTGTTCACAATAAGAGATCTTTACCTTTTGAATAACCATATAGGAAATAAAGATTATGTCTTATTAAAATATTTTTTTGTTCTTTCTCTTGACTTTGTCATGTCCTTGTTTATTTTTTTAAATTAATTAATGTATTATTAATTTTTACATTCTGAGATGTTGTTGCAGGGCAGTTGTAGGGGAAGGGAGAGAGCAGAAGGGGGAAGGAAATAGGGTTGGAGGATTAAGAAGGAGAGGGGGTTTGGTCAAGGCCTGTGGCACACCCATCATTCCACTAAGGGAGACCAGAAGGGTTCCAGCAGAGGCTCCGTGGTCATCACTGGGCTGGTTGCAGGTGTCAGGGGGGCATGGCTGTGGCCCTCAGCCCCCACCTTCCTGGCTTGGGAGCCTGGGGCACTTCCTGTGATGGCTCAGGGACCGTCACTGGGCTGATTGTGTCCTTCATTATTTAAGAGAGTGGAGTCTGTTCTCAGTGTTCAGAGAGCTCAGGTTTTTCTTCTACAATTATGTAACCTCCTATATTTACTCTTAAAATATTTTATTGTTACTCTGGTTAAATGATTAACTAAGTATTGTATCACAGTGACCTCTGATCCTATTTAATCAAATGTTCAAAGCTTTTGACATTTTGGAAAACTTTTGATATTTTGCTTTCCCCAAATCAAATCCTAAATAAAATCTTGATCTCAGATTGAGTTTGAGATTCCCCAGAAGCCCCCTGGAAAATCTCAAAGAATTTGTTTGTTCACCTTGTAAAAAGAGTGGTGTTAAAAATTAATTAGGTATGATGATTGGAATGAAAAGCCTTGTCAAATAAAAAGTGATGCTTAAACTTTTCTAGGTAATGTTTGTATGGGCAAATATTATCAGTATAATTATTTCAGAAGTTGTATAATGTTCCTAGGAAGTTGTCAAAGCCCTCACTGTTCATAATGTATCCTGGTATAATATTACAGTCATTATTCCAGTTGTTACTTAATATCTTCATGTTTCAGAAACTAGAGAATTTCTATATCTATTGCATTATTTTTATAGTGAACTCTCATCACATCTTTAACCATAGCCATTTAAATTCTTTTCTCATTCACAGATAGTTATTGTTTTATTCAGACTCTTTCCTTAAAGCTCTTATAATCAGTTATAGGCTGGAGCGCTTGTCGTCAACAAAAGGGAACTATCTCAGAGAACCACGGAAGAGGACTCTGCCAGGTACACTGGGGTCCAGGCTTCTGATGACATTGCTTAAACCATTTTGAGTTCGTACCACTGCACTGAGTCAAGGTTTCTAAAACCCTAGTAGAGAAGCCGATGGGTTCCTGAATCTGCTAACCCAAGATCTAGCAGAACAGAACCCGACTATAGTCTTAGTCCATTTTGTGCTGCTGTAACAGAACACCACGGAGGGGGTAATTTATGAAGAAGAGAGTACCTTCCAGCAGTAGTCCTGGTGAGGGCCTTCCCGCTGCATCCTCATGTGGCAGAACAGGCAAGGGCCAGCTAAGGCCGAACGCTGCGCGAAGCCTCTTCAACAAGGGCCTTAATCCCTTTTACGGGGGAGGAGCTGCTATAGCTTCAGATCACCTCTTTAAGGCCCCACCTCTTAATACTGTCACTCTGGCAATAGCTGATTTTAGAAGGGGACACATTCAAACCATACCAGTTGCTTAGGACTGAGTAACATAATGAAGCATCGTTATGATTCTTTTT
>NW_007730869.1:15348-16826 GCF_000696425.1 Galeopterus variegatus | reverse complement strand
AATTAAGGTTTATTTTATGAAGCCAATGCTAACAAAGCACTCTTGGGAAAACTAGCCTGGTACCTGTATTTCAGGGGTCCCAGTCCTACAGGTGAATGACAAAGGTCATTTCTTGGTAGGCCTTGGAACCTTAGGATATTTTGAGACCTCAAGAAGAAAGAAATTCACCCATATCTGTAGGTACTGCAAATGCCTCAGTTTTGTGCTGCTGTAGCAAAATATCAGAGACTGGGTAATTTATGAAGAACAGAAACTTATTCTCTCACAGTTCTGGAGGCTGGGACATTCAAGGTCAAGGCACCAGTGTCTAGTGTGGGCCTTCTTACTGCATCCTCACATGGCAAAAGGCAGAAAGGCAAGAGACGGTTACCCACTCCCGCAAGCCCTACTTAGAGAAGCGTTAATCCATTCATGAAGGCAGAGACCTCATGACCTAAACACCTCCCAAAAGGTCCCTCCTCCCAACACTGCCATGCTAGGAATCAAGTTTCTAGCATGAATTTGGGGGACACATTCAGACCATAGCAGCAGGTGAAGCCTGGTGACCAGTCCTTGGCTTGGCTTCTTAGCCTTGGCAGGTTTTTAAAAGTCTAATCTGAGATCCTTATGAAAGTTCCACCACCATAGCTTCTACTGCCACAAGGATGGCTTGCTGCCACAGTTGCAGCCATGGCTACTGTGCAGGTGGCCCAGAGCATATTTGACTGCAATGGCACAAGGAGAGTCACCAGAGGAGACTGGAAAAAGAAGAGGAAGTCTTTCTCCTCAAAGTCCACTCCAGAGTAACAAAAGAAGCAACTGACACACCAGATGACCAGAAATAAACATGGAGATACTAGAAATATGAAAAAAAANGAGAGAGAAATAGTATATTTCACAGGCAAAAGCTGCAGGGGTTCACCACCACATGACGAGCCCTGCAAGAAATTCTCAAGGGGGCCATGCATCTGGAATCTGAAAAACAATAATCACTACCAAAAATACACAAGAAAAAGCAAAACCCACTGGTAAAACACAAATGCAAAGAAAAAGAAAGGAAATTTTACCAACTCAAGAATCACCAAACATTGAAGATGAACAANAAAAAAAACAGGAAAACATGACATATAAAAAGGATTATAGTAATTCTCAAGTACTAGAACCTATAGAACAGAAAACCCTTAAAATGACTGAAAAGGAATTCCGAATAACAGTATTAAGGAAACTCCATGAGATAAGAGAAGAATCAGTTAGAAAATGCAATGAAATGAGAAAAAATATCCAGGATATGAAGGGGGAAATCTACAAAAATATTAATTCTTAAAAAAGAATGTTGCAGAACTCCTGGAACCAATGGATTAGTCCAAGAAAATAAAAAACACAACCAAGAGCTTAAGCAGTAGATTAGAGCAAGCAGAAGAAAGCATTTCAGATTTCAAAAATGGTCTTAATGAAATAACCCAGGCAGACTAAAAAAAAAAAAAAAAAAAGGGGGAAAA
>NW_007730869.1:12866-13766 GCF_000696425.1 Galeopterus variegatus | reverse complement strand
CTCACAGCGCTCACTGGCTGAGCACGGTGTGGCCGGTCTCAAAAAGGACAAAAAAAAAAAGGCAATAAAATGACTGGTGTAAGACAATACCTCTCAATGACAACCCTAAATGTAAATGGATTAAACTCTCCACTCAAAAGACACAGACTCATGGATTACATTTAAAAAGCTAGACCCAACTATATTTCTTCAAGGGACTCACCTCACCTGTAAAGACACTCACAGACTAATAGTGAAGGGATGGAAAAAGATATACCACACAAGTGGAAACCAAAAAACAAGCAAGAGTAGCTATTTTGATATTGAATAAAATAGACTTTAAACCAAAATCCATAATAGGAGAAAAAGAAGGCCATTAAATAATGATAAAGAGATCTGTCCAGCAAGAAGACATAACAATCATAAATTTATATGAACCCAACAATGGGGCACCCAGATATATAAAGCAAACACTATTAGACTTAAAGAAAGAGATAAACCCTAATACAACAATAGTGGGGGACTAGAACACACATCTCTCAGCACTCTAGAGATCATCTAGGCAACAAATCAACAGAGAAACACAGGTTCTAAAACATTTTAGAACAATCAGACCTGGCAGATATCTACCGAACATGTCATCCAACAACTATAGAACACACATTCTTCTCATCAGCACATGGAACATTCTCCAGGATAGACCACATTAGCATTGTGGTCTTAACAGTCACAAATAAAATCTCAACAAAATTTTAGAAATTAAAATCATTTCAAGTATATTTCTATACCACAACAGATTAAAAATAGAAATGAATAACAAGCAAAACTAGGATAGTATACAAATACATAGAAATTAAACAACAGGCTCCTGAATGACCTTTGGGTCAAAGAAGAAACTAAACATGATATCAAAAGTTTTTT
>NW_007730869.1:11432-12751 GCF_000696425.1 Galeopterus variegatus | reverse complement strand
ACAGGCTCCTGAATGACCTTTGGGTCAAAGAAGAAACTAAACATGATATCAAAAGTTTTTTGAAACTTAAGAAAATAAAGACACATCATACCAAAACCTGCAGGTTACTGCAACAGCAGTAATAAGAGGGAAGTTTATAGCAATAAATGCTTATATCAAAAGAAAAGAAATATTTCAAATAAACAACCTAACACTACACCTGAAGTAACTAGAAAAATAAGAACAATCCAATCTCAAAGTTAGTAGATGGAAAGAAACAATTAATATCAGAGCAGAACTAAATGATATAGAGACATAAAAAATGATACTTAAGATCAATGAAAGAAAAAGTTTCTTTTGAGAAGATAAACAAAGTAGACAAACTGTTAGCTAGTTGAACCAAAAAAAAAAAAAAAAGAAAAAAGAGAAAGACCCAAATTACAAAAATCAGAAATGAAAAAGAAGACATTATAACTGATACCACAGAAACACAAAGAATAATTACAGACTACTATAAACAACTGTACACCAACAAACTTTAAAACCTGAAGGAAATAGATAAATTTTTGTACACATACAAACTGCCAAGGCTCAAACAAGAAGAAATAGTAAACCTGAACAGAGCAATAATAAACAACAAGATAGAAGCAATAATAAGTAGTCTCCCAACAATGAAAAGCCCAGGACCAGATGGCTTTACTGCTAAATAATACTAAATCCTTAAAGAGGAATTAATACCAATTCTCTTCAAACTATTCCAAAAAATTGAAACAGAGGCCATTCTCCCAAACTCTTTCCATGAGGCCTGCATCACCCTGATACCCAAACTAGACAAAGATATGACAAAAAGAGAAAACGACAGGCTGATATCTCTGATGAGCATAGCTGCAAAAACCCTCAAGAAAATACTAGCAATAAGAATACAGCAACACATCAAAAAAATTATACATCATGATCAAGTGGAATTCATCCTAGGGAAACAAAGATGGTTGAACATACACAAGTCAATGAATATGATATAGCACATCAACAAATTCAAATATGAAAACCATATGATTATCTCAATAGGTACAGAAATGCATTTTACAAAATTCAACATCCCTTCATGATAAAAGTTCTTAATAAATTAGGCATAGAAGGAAATTATCTCAAGACAACAAAAGCAATATATAACAAACCCACTGCCAATAACATCTCGAATAAAGAAAAGCTAAAAGCTTTTTCCTTAGGAACAGGAACAAGAAAAGGTTGCCCACTATCACCACTCCCACTTAACATTGTATTAGAAGTAGTAGGTGAAGTCAAACTGTCCCTGTTTGCAGATAACATGATCCTATATA
>NW_007730869.1:9393-10601 GCF_000696425.1 Galeopterus variegatus | reverse complement strand
AAGTAAGCCTATTTACAATAGTCACCAAAAAACAAAATACCCAGAAATCAGTTTCACCAAGAAAGTGAAAGATCTCTACAGAGAGAACTATGAATCACTACTGAAAGAAAATAAAGAAGATACAAAAAGGTGGAAAGACATTCCATGCTCTTGGATCAGAAGAAGCAACATTGTGAAAATATCCATACCACCCAAAGAAATCTACAGATTCAGTGCAATCCCTATCAAAACACCAATGATATTCTTCACAGAAATAGAAAAAAATAATTTTAACATTCATTGGAACAACAAAAGAGCCAAAATAGCCAAAGCAATCCTGAGTGAAAAAATAAAGCTGAAGGCATAATGCTACCTGACTTCAAATTACACTACAAAGCTATAGCAACCAAAACAGTGTGGTACTGGCATAAAAATAGACATTCAGACCAATGGAACAGAATAGAAAACCCAGAAATCAACCCACGTTTACAGCCAACTGATCTTTGACAAAGGCAACAAGAACATGCACGGGGAAGAGACTGCCCCTTAAATAAACGGTACTGGGAAAATTGGATATCCATATGCAAAAGAATGAAACTAGACCTGCACCTTTTGCTGTATACTAAAATCAACTCACAATGGATTAAAGACTTAAGTATAACACCTAAAACTATAAAGCTACTAAAGAAAAACATAAGGTAAACACTTCGGGAAGTAGGGACTGGGCAAATACTTTATGAATAAGACCCCCGAAACACAAGCAACAAAAGAAAAAATAATTAAATGTGATTATATCATACTAAAAACCTTCTACACAGCAAAGGAAACAACAGAGTGAAAAGACAACCTACAGAATGGGAGAAACTATTTGTATCATACAAGGAACTCAGACAACTAGACAGTAAAAAAATAATAACCCAAATAAAAAATGGGTATNTGTTGAATAGGAGTGGTGAGAGTGGGCATCCTTGTCTAGTTCCTCTTCTTAAAGGAAAAGCGTTCAGCTTTTCCCCATTCAGGATGATATTGGCAGTGAGTTTGTCATATGTGGCTTTAATTATGTTGAGATACTTTCCCTCTATACCTAACTTATGATACTTTCCCTCTATACCTAGCTTATGGAGGGTCTTTGTCATGAATGAGTGCTGAATTTTATCACATGCTTTTCCAGCATCTATAGATATGATCATATGGTCCTTGTGTTTGATTTTATTAATATGGTGTATCAC
>NW_007730869.1:7075-8185 GCF_000696425.1 Galeopterus variegatus | reverse complement strand
ATGAAATACTGCCATTTGCAACAACATAGATGGGCCTTGAGAGAATTATATTAAGTGAAATAAGTCAGGCACAGAAAGAGAAATAGTACATGTTCTTACTTATTGGTGGGAGCTAAAATTTAATAAATAAATTCATACACACACGCACAAAAAAAACGGGGGGGGGACGGGGGGAAGAAGATATAACAACTACAATTACTTGAAGTTGATACAACAAGCAAACAGAAAGGACATTGTTGAGTGGGAGGGAGGAGAGGGAAGAGGGAGGGAGCTTTTGGTAAGGGGCAACAATAATCAAACACAATGTATATTGACAAAATAAAATTAAAAATAAATAAATAAATAAATAAATAATACACCTAAAAAAAGAAAAGAAATAAAAAATGGGCAAAGGAGCTGAATAGACATTTTTCAAAGGAAGACAGACGAATGGCCAAAAGGTACTTGAAAAAATGCTCCACATTACTAATCATCCAGGAAATGCAAATTAAAACCACATTGAGGTTTCATCTCACCCCAGTTAGACTGGCTATCATCCAAAAGACTGAGAATAACAAATGCTGACAAGCTTGCAGAGAAAGGGGAAATCTTCTACACTGTTGGTGTGACTATAAATTAGTATAGCCACTATGAAAAACTGTATGGAGGTTCCTCAAACAACTGCAGATAGAACTGCTATAAGATCCATCAATCCCACTTCTGGGTATATACCCAAAGGAATGGAAATCATCATGTCGACGGGATACTTGCAGTCCCATGTTCATTGCAGCTCTATTTATAATAGTCAAGAGTTGGAACCAACCTAAATGTCTATCAGTGGATGACTGGATAAAAATAATGTGATATATATACACAATGGAATACTATTCAGCCATAAAAAATAATGAAATCTGCCATTTGCTACAACATGGATGAGCTTAGAGAAAATTATGTTAAGTGAAATAAGTCAGGCACAGAAGGAAAAACACTGCATATCCTCACTCATAAGAGGGAACTAAGAGAGATAAAAGGAAGAAAGGAAAAACTCCAGCGGTGTGTTGGACTTGCAGAGAGAGAGAGAGCATACCTAGGGTTGCTGGGGATTGAAGGGGGAGAGGGAAGGGATTTGGG
>NW_007730869.1:4670-6330 GCF_000696425.1 Galeopterus variegatus | reverse complement strand
AGAGAGAGAGAGCATACCTAGGGTTGCTGGGGATTGAAGGGGGAGAGGGAAGGGATTTGGGGAGAGGTCATGTGTGGGATATGGGGAATAATTGCAATTTGGGCACAAGCGATGATGGTCAGCTCTGTGCTCCATGAATATGCATAATAATAATAATAATAAAAGAAATATTCATTCATTCAAAAATTTTTTTCATTTCAGAAAGGTTAAAAAATAAAAACACTTCTGAAAAACAGCTCTTGACTCCCACACCTAATTCCTGAGAGGAGATAAAGTCCTAATTCCATGCTTTGAACGTTTGTCCCCTCCAAAACTGATGTTGAAATTTAAGTGCCACTGTAACTGTAGTAAGAGGTGGGACTTTAAAGTATGATTAGACCATGAAGGCTCCATCCTATGAATGGATTAATGTCATTATCATGGTAGTAGGTTTGTTATAAAAGGGTGAGTCCAGCCCCCTTCTCTTTATCCCTCCATCTCTCTCTGTTTCTCTCCCTTGCCCTTCTATCTCCTTGCAAGATGCTGGCCCCTTGATCTTGGACTTCCCAGCTTCAAGAAATATGAGCCAATAAATTTCTGTTCATTATAAATTACCCAGTCTCAGGTATCCTGTTATAGCAGCAAAAACAGGTAAAGATACTTGACTTCAGTAGATGCCCTGCTCTCACATGCACTATCACCTCCTGAAATACAACACAACCTTTATCTGAACTTACCTATTTCCAGGGCTGAAATGCTGACTCAATGGCATATGGAGCAATATGTTTAGATTTGTTCTTTTTGCTTATTTATCCTTGTTCTAATCTATATATTGTTTTGCATTTGCAGATCTCTTACCTTGCAACTTCTAACCTGAATCATTTCTCCATTGTGCTCAATCCAGCTCTTTGTGAAAATTCTTGGCAAGTTTCAAATGGGGGAATAGAAGGGACTGTATTTGAGATAAAGAGGATGCAGAAAGAATACTGTCATAAATTCCCTTTCCTAGGGAGCTTTATCACCAGGAAAGAGACCAACCACTAGCCTGGATAAGAAATTGCATAGACAAACACAAACTATCACACCTCTCATTTGTCTTTTTTAAAAGCCTATTATTTTTTTCATGGAAGCCTATTCTCTTCCCTTCCTTTCTCCTATAAATTTGTATATAAGCCCCTATCTCTGACTTTCCAGTGAGCCTCTTCATCCAAATTCTCTTGCATGTATGTGTAAATAAACCTTCTTTTTGATCCTGTTAATCTGCCTGTTGTCAGTTAATTTGCCAGCCCTGATCACCAGACTGAAGTTGGTAGAGGAAAAGTTTTTTCTTCCAAAACAACTACTTTCAAATAATATTATAGCACTTCACAAATAGTACTAAAACTTTGAGCATGATGTATTTTCCCCTTGTCTGTACTTTGTGCTGGTGTTGTCACCCTTTCCCCCCTACATATTGTAAGCTATATTTTTCTTATGCTTGCCATAAGCAGTCCATTATTTTTCAAGATACTTTTAAAATGAGAAAAATATGTTTATATTTCAAAGCTAATTTCTGTTACCAACATTTTCCATTGGTATTTGTATACGATTCCACTGAAAAACTTCCTTTAGCATTTTATGCAGAGCAAATCGGCTAGCAATGGTTTTCCTCAGATTTTATTTTTCTGAAAGTGTTTATTTT
>NW_007730869.1:0-4062 GCF_000696425.1 Galeopterus variegatus | reverse complement strand
CAGAGCAAATCGGCTAGCAATGGTTTTCCTCAGATTTTATTTTTCTGAAAGTGTTTATTTTTCTTTCACTTTTGAAGGTATTTTTACTGAGTGTAGAATGATAGGTTGACAAGGTTTTTTTTTTTTCCTTAAATGTTTTTTCCCATTATCTCCAGCTTTCACAGTTGCTTCTGAGCAGTTTTCCATCATTCTTTCCTTTTTAATTTTGTTCGTGTCTTTTTCCCTGACTGTATTTAATATTTATTTCTTTTTTATAGGTTATGGCAATTTGATTATCATATGCCTTGGCATTGGTTTTGTTTTTTTTTAATGTTTGTTGTTCATGGAGTTTGTAAAGCTTCTTGGATATATAAGTTTATACTTTTTAAAAATCAAATTTGGAATATTTTTAATATTTCTATCTGCAAATATTTTTTCTCCACTCTCCTCCATCTCGCCTTTTCCGGAAATCACGTTACACATATGAGGGGTCTTCAAAAGTTTATCTAAGAATTTGTATTATCTCAATTCCATTTTTCACAATTTTTTTGAAGTATCCTTGCATGTTAGACTTTTTGACATCATTGCGCAAGTCATTGATGCCTTTTAATGAAAGCATTAATGACGTTAGCATTCTTTTTCTTTTTCTTTAGTGCTCTGTTTTGTACAATTTATATTACTATGTTTTGAGATTTACATATATTTACTTTTGTATCATCTAATCTTTGTTAAATATATCAAGTGTATGATTTGCTGTTCATCCCACACAGTGTATTTTTTTATCTCAAATATTGTTTTTCTCATCTGTAGAAATTTAATTTGGGTCTTTTTTGCATAATTCACTTCTCTCTTAATCATATTCACATATTCCATTATTGAGCATGTTGAGTATATTTATGATACCTGTTTTAACATCTGTACCCTCTAAATTTATCATCTCTGTCATTTTTGAATCAGTTTACATTGATTGATTTTTCTTCTGTATATTTTCTTGCTTGTTGGAATGTCTGGCAATTTTCTGTTGGATGTCAACCATTGTGAATAATGTGTTGTTGGGTTCTAAGTTTTGTTTTATTCTTTTAAATGGTGTTGTGCTTTTTCCTGGAATGCAGTTAAAGTGTCGATATCAGTTTGATTATTTCAAGTCTTGCTTTTAGGGTATGTTAGACTAAGTCCAGTTTAGTCTTTAGTCTTAGGCTAATTTAGCTCCACTGCTAAAGAGATATTCTCTCATGACCCTATCTGAAGCCCTATGTATTAAGAGATCATTCCACTCTGTTTGTTGGGATTATAAAAACTTCCCAGGATTGTGTGAGCATAAAAATTATGTGCCTTACTACTTTCCATGGTTATGTCTATGGTCTTACACAGTTCTTGTTGGTGTTAAAGAATGGAGGGGAACCACCACCGCTGAAGGTCTCTGGAGCTCTCTCTGTACAGTTCCTTCTCTCCAGTAATACGCTTCAAAGATTCTAGGGTGTGTGGGGTTTTTTTTGTTTTTTTTTTTTTTTGTCCTTTCAACTCAGATCTTCAGCTCCTCAACTCAAGGAGACCATTGGGCTGCAACCGTATATCCCCTTCCTATGCTGCCTCCTGAAAATGTAGCCTGGCAGTAAGCAGTTGTCATCTTTGCACCCACTGCATGTATTTCCCTTCTTTTGGGAATCACCGTCCTGAATTGCCTGTTGTCCAATGTCTTGCAGCCGTTGTTTCATATGTTTCCCCCCAGTTTTTTAGTTGTCCAAGGCAGGAGGGTAAATCTGGCCCTTATTATTTGGTCACATCCAAAATCATTCCTACTTGGTAATCATTTAAATTAAGTGAAGATACAAAATTCATGGTCATGTCATGTGTAAATTACAAAAATTTAAGAGGCATAGCTAAGAAATTCAACAANGGGCTGCAACCGTATATCCCCTTCCTATGCTGCCTCCTGAAAATGTAGCCTGGCAGTAAGCTGTTGTCATCTTTGCACCCACTGCATGTATTTCCCTTCTTTTGGGAGTCACCGTCCTGAATTGCCTATTGTCCAATGTCTTGCAGCCGTTGTTTCATATGTTTCCCCCCAGTTTTTTAGTTGTCCAAGGCGGGAGGGTAAATCTGGCCCTTATTATTTGGTCACATCGAAAATCATTCCTACTCTTGATAATCATTTAAATTAAGTGAAGATACAAAAAAATCATGGTCATGTCATGTGTAAATTACAAAAATTTAAGAGGCATAGCTAAGAAATTCAACAATAGAATCAGGATTCAATGATATTCTATCTCAGAAAAAAATGGGAAATTGAAATTGTACTGGTTAATATAAATACCAGTATATAGGCTCAATGCAAATGGAAGTGGAAGTGAGGCAGGGGAGCTCTGGTTTAACAGCAGTTTATATAAAAATACCCCAGGACTTTGGATAACATTACAAAAATTCTGTGCATGGTGGCTTTATCAAATAGATTATTTTTAATAGAGTCTTTAAAATAAGGCATTTATAGAAATATATTTACCCATATCAACGAGTTATGACTATCATTATGCAATTCTAGACTGCCCAGTTTGGAACTCACTTTTATCAATATGCTCTATCACCTTTAAGTGGGGCATTGTAATGGGAACTACACAGCAAAAGTTGCTGCCTGTGCACTAGAAGCAGAATACCACACTCAAATGGCCCAAGCCTGTGGTCGGAGATAAGAACACAGAGGTGTCTTTCCTGCCTAGCAAAATGGGCTACCCACTTTCCTGCTGCTTCCTTTGCATGGATCATACAGACATTTGTGCAGGAACTTGGAGTGACCCACCCCCTGTTCCCTTATACTTGTCTCTGCTGCCAGTTGCCACATTCTCTTTCTCTCTGCCTGACTATTCATTCCTGCCTTGTGTGAACCTGGGATGGAGGACTGCCCCTCCTGACTCAGGGCACCCTCCCTACTCAGGATCTGTAAGTAATACATCATCAAATTTATTTCTTATTGTAATGGCAAATTAAATTTGCACCTTCCACATGAAGAACCAGGGACTAACCCATGCCAGGTTTGCCACATGATGCTGAGTAGAACACAAGAGCAGTCTCCAGTGCCAGAGCAATGGCCAGGCAGGCATAACCTGGACACAGGTCAGACAAGAGCCACTAGGGCATCTGCCAGTGTAAACAAGTTTCCTGTGTAAGGTTGGACAACGAGGCATTATGTCAACAGGTTGGACAACTAGGTTGGACACAGGTTGGACAACTAGGCATTATGCCAACCATCATTTAAAAGAAGTGTCCCATAAAAGGCACCCTATAAATACCCACACCCAGCTCCCCTTCATCTCCCATTAGGGCAGGATTGCTAGCTGCTCTGGTGCTGGAATCCCAGTATAACCGAGGGTTCTCAAGGCAGGCATTGATATACTAAATGTTGCTGGAAGAACAAAATCATGGCCTAATAATAGGCCAATGTAGAATTTTTCCAGTCACCAGATAGTGACCCTGAAAGCAAAGTCCACCCCCCTCATGCAGTCCATCTCCATCTCCTCCTCTGCAGCAGCACTAGGCTCTGTTCCATTCTGTCCCCCCTCTGACAATTCTCTGCTTTAGGAGTTGTTGTTAGAAAATTTTGATAACTTATTTGATTATAAAATGATTTTGTCTAGAAATCACTGATCAGAACTTGGGATGAAAAAGTGAGACAATGATGTATAAATCAGAAATCTTTCAGTTGTAATTGGCTGAAACTCAACTCAAACAATCATAAACAAATGGGAATGGAAGTCATGTACTGGATGACTCAATATTCTTAAGATGACGATTTACTCCAAATTGGTCTATAGATTTAATGCAATCTCTATCAAAATCCCAACAAATTTTGTTTTGTAGAAATTGTACCTATATGTACTTATATGCATGCATGTTTGTAAATACACAAAGACAAGAAATGAACTTAGATTCTTAATTCATACCATAACAAAATCAATTTAAATGGATCATAGGTAGACCTAAGTGTAAAAACTAAGCTATAAGATTTTTATTTTATTTATTTTGTTTTGTTTGTTTTATTTTATTTTTATTTCCATTTCTTCTTTTTTTTTAATTTTATTTTACTTTGTC
>NW_007730868.1:177364-177760 GCF_000696425.1 Galeopterus variegatus | reverse complement strand
GCAGCCTGAGATGGGCAAGCAGAGGCCAGCCAGAAATTCGGCTTCCTCCAGAAATTGGTTCACCTTCTCCTGGCCCTCTGTTGTACCTGCCCTCTACATTAGTCAATTTTTGTTGTCCCTGCTGTTTTCAAATCTCATTTCCAAGTGGAAAACCATTGTGTAGTCTCTTAGAGAACCATGGCTCAGTGTCTGAGAATAAGCACTGCTGCCCTGTGGATCGGCTCTGGGGCCAGCAGCCAGCCCAGAACGGGTGCAAACCCACCGGGACATCCTTCCTTCTCATTGTTTCTAAGATGGATCCATGAACAAGTTCCACGGCCTGTCAGTGCTGCTCATTCTCCAAGATGGTTTAATCTGGGTTTGAAGATCTGTCTCCTCCACCCTTCCACAGCTCCT
>NW_007730868.1:167676-172349 GCF_000696425.1 Galeopterus variegatus | reverse complement strand
TTCCCAAAGCAAAAAGAGACCTCACTAAGGCCAGCCGGGATTCTGCATTCAAAAATCTTTCAATGTAAATGCCACCGAAATTTTTGTATGTGTCTCTTCTTACCCACTTCTTTACATTTAAACATCAAGCATTCTAGGCAGAGAAATCAGCGTGTACCATCTGGACCTCTGAAACAGCCTCCCCTGGGCATTTCCAATCCAGTCTCTGCACTAAAACCAGAGTGATCTTCATGAGGTGAGAGCCTGATGGTTCTGTCCCTTCTTTGAAACTCATTTAGGACTTCTATTTGCTCTTATATGAAAGCCAAACTCGCTATTATAGTCTGACATTTCTACCTCTATCTCTAATTCCTTTCTGTGAAGAAGACTGCAAGTCTCAGGTCAAAACGCTGCTAGGTGAACAACTTGACTTCAGCCTGGCGAGACCCTCAACACGAGACCCAGCTGTCTCAGGTCCAGACTCCTAACCCATGAGAGCTGTGAGATACTAAATCTGTGCTGTTTGGGGCTGCTAAATTTTTGGTAATTTTTTATATGGCAGTAGAGACCTAATATGTGAGTTCAACTCTGTTCATTCTCTCTGGAGTACTGGTTTCCAGTCCTTGCCACAGCTGAAGAGGAACAGCGCTGGGAGGGATTTGGGGGTGGGGGAGAAGGGTGGGCTTTGCCTGCTTCTTGTCCAGATTTCATTCATTCAAAACATATATTTTAAAATATTTATTGAGTAGTTACTAGTCCGGGCTCCAGTTACTACTATCAGGCATCACTCCAGGCTCCTGAACTAGATATTTAAATGTGGGAGTCTCTAAATCTGTTCTCATTTTCTGACCCATTTAAATGTGGGAGTCTTCCAAATCTGTTCCAAATCATCGGTGAGCAAAACAGAGACCCCTGTCCTCCCAGAACTCACATAGTAACCAAGGGAGACAGATCACGAACTATAAACATATTTTTTAAAAAAATAAGAGTTACGTAATAGGCAGCAAGGTTATAAGTGTAAGAAAAACAAAGGACAGTAGGGTTTGGGGGACCAGGCATGTGCAGGTTGGATAAGGGACACAATTTTAAATGGGGTGGTCAGAGCAGGACCCATTGTGAGAGCGATATTTGAGTACACACTTGAAAGAGATGAGGGAGTTAGGTAGGTTTGTGGCTCTCTGGGGCAAGAGCATCCTCAGCAGAGAGAACAACTTGTGCAGAGACCCCGATGTCTGGTACGTCAGACCATAGAAGGAGGCCAGCGTGTGGGTAGTGAGGTTAGCAAGGTTAAGAGAGGTGAAGTGTGTGTGTACATGTGCATACGTGTGCGCAGGAGCACAGATCACACAGGACCTTGGAGTCATGGTAAGAATTTGATCTGTCCCTATGAGTGAAATAAATAAATAAATAAATAAATAAATAAATAAATAAATAAATAAATAAATAAATCAGAATTTCCAGGAGAGGAGTGACATGTTCTAAGAAACATTTTATGAAGATCACTGTCATTTCTCTGTTGAGAATGGACTGCTGGGGGAAAGAAGTAAAAAGGACTGGTTTGGAAGCTACACAGGGAAGAGGTAATGTTGGATCTACCTGCTTAGAACGGGTGGAGAAGTGACCGGTTTCTAACATCTGCAGTAATTCGGTTGCTGCCTTTCTAAGGTAGCTTAGACCACGTTACCTGACACCCTAAAGACTCCACGGTGTAAATTAAGTTGGTTTTCCTCATTCCTCATTGCGGCTTTGAAGTTAGTTTTCTCAGATAAGATTCTTCATTCACTTATCTTAAATTTGATTTCCAGCTTTGTTTCGCCTAGTGATGACCCTGTAATTTATCACCCAGTAACTGTGAAATGGAAAGCGATTGATAATTGTGCTAGGACTCTAGGCCCGGCAGAGTCCCAGGCAAACTGGGACAAATGGTCACCCACCTGATGTCTCCCCTCCTGTTCTCTCTCACGTTTTGTGTTTATGCCTTTTAAAAAGTCTATTTTTGATTATTTTAGTGGTATTTTAGGCAGAAACATAATAATGTGAAAAATGCATGCATTAGATTGGGTAATTATTTTTTGTTGGTTTTAATCTTTAAAGGATGATTAGATATTTACTTTTATTGAGTGAATTTTCTTCATCTGTTAAGAGATACATATGATTTTTCTAACTTAAATTATCATTTTTGTTAATTATTTTATTTGATTTTTGTGTTGCCACAAAATTGTTCTCCTAGGAAAAATTCAAATTGGTTTTAGTTTCTGATATATAAACATAAACACATAAGCGTGTTGCCTGATTCCTTGCTAATATTTTCTTTCAAATTTCTTATCTCTATTATCTCTAGCAAGGTTGGATCTTTCCATGCTATGCTGTTCAGAGAGTGCTTTGTTTTGATTTGTTTTTTTTTGTTTTTTGTTTTTTTTGTGTGTGTGTGTGTGTGTGTGTGTGTTGTTCTTAATTAAGCATATGGTAGCCTTAAAAAATGATTTGAGGGCCAGCCCGGTGGCGCACTGGAGAGTGCGCCGCGCTCCCGCCCAGGGTTCGGATCCCATGTGGAGACTGGTTCCCGCTCACTGGCTGAGCGCGGTGCGGGCGCAACACTGAGGGCTGCGATCCCGTTGCCGGTCCCCGGTACGAGCGTGACACCGAGGGTTGCGATCCCGTTACCGGTCAATAAAAAAGAGACAAAAAGGAAAAAAAATGATTTGATATAATTCTATTCATGTGATCTGGAATATTTGGGATAAATGTGGAATTGTTTATTACTTACAAGTTGCCTGCACTCACCCGTAAAATATTGGATTCTGGAATTTCTTTGTGAGACAATATTTAGTGATTCAATATTATAATGGTCAGAGGACTATTCTAGTTTTCTGCTTCTATTT
Organism: Galeopterus variegatus; assembly: GCF_000696425.1. Classification (NCBI taxonomy): domain Eukaryota; kingdom Metazoa; phylum Chordata; class Mammalia; order Dermoptera; family Cynocephalidae; genus Galeopterus; species Galeopterus variegatus. The sequence continues at coordinate 169,488 of NW_007730868.1, read as the reverse complement.
GAGTCAATTTGAGGAAATTATATTCATATAGGAGTTTGCCAATTTTATTGAACTTTTCAAATTTGTTGTCATAGGGTTATTCATAATAATTTCTTAACATTTATTCTCTTTAAACTTTGTTATTGTGCATCTTATCTTTCCTAGTACTATTTATCTGTGCTTTATCTCTTTTTTCTTAATCAACAGCCAATAACACAATTTTTTTTCCAGTTTTTAGCTTTTGGATCCTAACCGTCTCTATGAGGGTACTTCAAAAATTTCATGGAAAAATAGAATTAAAATATAGCCCAAATCTTTCCATGAACTTTTTGAAGTACCCACGTATTATAGATCTTTTTAAAAATTCTGTTAACATTTGCTGCTCTCTTTAATTCGTTCCATTTTCTTTCTTTATGTTTCTTTTTTTTTTTTCTGTTATTTTGTAATAATTTGGAAGCCTATCCCATCCATCTTAACCCTTTCTTCTTTCCAACATTAACATTTACGGCTGTAAATTTCTCAATAAATGCTGCTTGGTCTCCTGTCCTTGGGCAGCATCTGGGTTTGCCTCCTGTCCTCTGTGCCCTGTGAGGCCAGGAAAACCAAGACCCCGGGCCTCCAGTTCCAGAAGCACAAGTGACAGGCCCGTCTCAGAGTTACGGGCCCTGCATCACGGAGGTTTTAGTTTGCAAATATTTTTTCCCTACTTGTCAGCTCCTTGACAATGTTGAAGAGGCATTTTAAAATACATTTTGAGGTTTCTGGGTGATTTCAGTGGCTGTAGAGTCAGTTAAGGCTGTGAGACACATCATCACTGAGAACCGTCTTGCCAGAGCCTTTGCCATTTAAGAAGCTTGAATCTANCGGAACCTGCATCACGGAGGTTTTAGTTTGCAAATATTTTTTCCCTACTTGTCAGCTCCTTGACAATGTTGAAGAGGCATTTTAAAATACATTTTGAGGTTTCTGGGTGATTTCAGTGGCTGTAGAGTCAGTTAAGGCTGTGAGACACATCATCACTGAGAACCGTCTTGCCAGAGCCTTTGCCATTTAAGAAGCTTGAATCTACTTAGGGTTCTGCTTTCCTGTGAAAGGAGAAATAACTCCCTCCTCTCTTTGTTGTTACTTTTCTAAAAACCCACAATATTACTTAATTTATTGCAAACATGGAGCCTAAGTGTCTTGGCCAAGATAGTTTCAGGGACACCCCACTGTCCCTGGCATGATCATAAACCTCTGTCTCACAACTTGTCATCAGTCAACATTCAACAATAAATTGTCCACAAAACCCAGAAGGCTTGTTTGACTTTGCTACTCTGGCCCCAGTCCTCACCCATGACCCTCACTAGATACAACATAATATAATAAAAACCCTGAAGTGGACAAGGTTTGATTTTTTTCCGTAGGAGGGATCTTATGCCCCCTGTAAATCTGTGGATGTAGGCAGATGGAAGAATGGAGAAACAAAGGCAGTACTGAGTGTCATTAACTCTATATTTCTTTATTCCAGATGTTTATGAATCCCAGTTTTCATCCAGCTGAGATGCGACACTATATTTGTATAACAAAGCAACAGCAAAACTACAATAACAATAGTGATTTCATTGAATGCCAAACCTTGTAGCACAGTATGAGGTGCTCTGCATACATTTTAGCTATTTTTCACAACACAAGGGAGAAGACACACTTTGTTTTTCAAAGGAGAGATCCGAGAGTTTATGAGCACTTCATGGTTTTTAATGTGCTTTCTTAAGTCATACTTTATTTTTAGAAAAACTATGTGAGGCAATCAGGATTGAATATGACTGATAGTCTATAAATGAGAAAACCAAG
>NW_007730868.1:161713-166676 GCF_000696425.1 Galeopterus variegatus | reverse complement strand
ATGTGAGGCAATCAGGATTGAATATGACTGATAGTCTATAAATGAGAAAACCAAGTTGTAGAGACATGAAATGACTTTTCCAAGATTGCACAGCCACTCAGTGGGAAAGACTACTTTCAAATATCCTGAATCTTGTTCACTTTTCTATATAGCAAGTCACCTGAGACCTTTTTCAGGTACTGATTTGACATACGTAGTTTCTACTTGTCTGTAGTCGTATCAGTAGACATCCCGTCTCACTGTTGGGTTTGTTTTTGATAATGGGCTGTCTGGTTACAGCATCGACCATTCTGTATGATTGGGAAAGAGCAGGCAACATGGAAAGCAGACAGATTATCACTGCCTTGGACACCATGGTAAGGATTTGAACTTCATCCTGAGAGCAAGAGAAGCCAGCACAGGCTTCTCCCTGGGTTGTGTGTTTGTGTTTGTTAAAACATCATTCTGATTTCTGTGCATAGAATGGCATGAAGGAGGTGGGAAGGCCTCAGTTGGGAGGCTTTTGTGTCAGGCCAGCTGGAAAACTTTGACTAGAGAACGGCACTGGGGATGAAGAAAAAGAGAAAGATTTGAGAAATATTTTCTTGGAAAAATAGGCACGACATGATGGTTGAGTAGTTACACAGACTGAGGACAGGATTTAAAAAATGACTCCCAATTTTCCAACTTACGCAGTGGATGACGGGTTAAACAGCTTGCAGGTCAGCCACAAGAACCTCCTGGAAGGCTTCTAAAACCAGGCTCTCTCCTCCATTCCCAACCCTGATTCTGATTCACTGGGTGAGGTCTAAGTGGGGCCTGAGTGGGTCTGAAAATCTGAGTTTCTAACGAGCTCCCAGGTGATACTGAAGTGTTCGTCTGCTGGTTAAGTTTTGAGTAGCGCTGCTGGAGAAGACCATGTTTTAGAAGAAAAAGCTAAAACTCACTTCTAGCGATGCCAAGTATAATATGATCGTAATCCTTTCCTCCTAATTTTACTCTGAAATCAGTGGGCACATCTCAACTCTCTTCTCCTTTGGGGGAGAGGCATCATGGCGAATGGAAAGTGCATGGTTTGGGGCTCAGAAATACTGAGTCAAGTCCAAGCTCTTTTAATTCCTCTCAGAGCAAATTTATGCTAATTGTGTGTCAGTTTTGTATTCTTTAAAATAGACATATCCATAGTATCTATCTAACAGGGTTGCCCGGGAGGGCTGGGGGTGGGCAATAGTTGTATAAAACAGCATCCTAGCCGTAAAGACCACTGCAGATATTGCTTGCCATGTGCCTGCCTTCTGTCCCGGGTGGAGAATGCTGTTACATACCTGCTAGTCTCCATTGAGCATCCCTGGGTTTCTCCTCTCCTCCAGCCTCTGAGCCCCCTGGGGACAGTGACTCATGTTTATCCCTAGGCGGGGTCGGGCTTTGCCCATTCTAGGGGCTTGGTCAACAAATGCTAATTCAGTTGACTTAAACATCAAGTTCCTTAAAACTCTTAATTCATGTTCCCATTTCTTCATTTACAGCCCTTCCTAGGGTTTTAGAAACAAAATGCTCCCATTCAGTTCTAGAATACAATGCTACCTTGGATTTACCCTTGTTTGAAGAGTAACATGGGGAACCAACCTTCTATCGTCAACCCCCCCTACTTTCAATGGCCCTGAAATCTAACTTTGAAAGTATTCATAAAAGCTAACTTTTACTTTAATATTTATAATTTCAATGATATGTATATATATACACACACATACACACACATATATACGTATTTATGCTAAATGACAAAATATGTGATTGGCTTTAATGTTCTTATTAGCACTGATTTTTGCCTCTGAATGTTCAATATTCTGTCTGGATCGATGCATCTAAAGTACTGATTATAATACCAGAATCTTTCTAGTTAGTAGTATTTGATTTCTGAAATTGAAAACAGCTCTTTCATTTGACTTAAATCCTCATAAAGTAAAGTATACACAAACATCAGAAAGACTGGGAAAAGTTGAGGATACCCATCTAGGTTTTTACCACATTTCAGAGGCCAGGAAGCTGTGATGCTGTTTGCGCAGAAGTCGGAAGACTGCACTNACACACACATACACACACATATATACGTATTTATGCTAAATGACAAAATATGTGATTGGCTTTAATGTTCTTATTAGCACTGATTTTTGCCTCTGAATGTTCAATATTCTGTCTGGATCGATGCATCTAAAGTACTGATTATAATACCAGAATCTTTCTAGTTAGTAGTATTGATTTCTGAAATTGAAAACAGCTCTTTCATTTGACTTAAATCCTCATAAAGTAAAGTATACACAAACATCAGAAAGACTGGGAAAAGTTGAGGATACCCATCTAGGTTTTTACCACATTTCAGAGTCCAGGAAGCTGTGATGCTGTTTGCGCAGAAGTCGGAAGACTGCTCTCAACTGAAGCTCTGGGCTTGCTCTAATCTTCACGTCAAGGTGAGCAGCCCTGTTATCCGCCTAGGACTTTACCCAACAAAACGGAAAGTGAAATTAAGATAGAATAGATTCTGTCCACACAAAACCTGCACGTGGATGTTGACAGCAAATCTATTGACAATTTCCAAAACTAAGAAACAATCAAGATGTCCTTTAGTAGGTGAATGGAGAGATTGGCACATCCAGACAATGGAATATTATTCAACACTAAAAAAAAAATAAGCTATTAAGCCATGAAAAGACATGGAAGATCCTTAGGTGTATATTACTCAGTGAAAGTAGTCAATCCGAAAAGGCTACACACGATACAATTCTGAGTGTCTGACATTCTGGAAAAGGCCAAACGATGGAGACAGTGAAACGAGCAGTAATTGCCAGGGGTGGGGGAAGCGAGGGGTGAGTAGGTGGACCCCAGACAACTTTTAGAGCAGCAAAAACATTCAGTGTGATACTGATGGATACACGTCCCTATATATTTGTCCAAACCCATGGAATGTATGCCACCAAGAGTGACCTCTGATGTCAATCACACACTTCGGTTTTTATGATGCGTCGATGTACGTTCATCATCTGTAACAAAGGCACCACACTGGCTCAGGTGTTGGTCATGTGGAGGTTGTGCTTGTGTGGGGGGAGGCTAGAGGGTATCTCTGTACTTTCCTCTCAATTTTGTGTGAACCTGAAACTGCTCTAAACAATAAAGTCGTTTAAAAAAGAAAAAATAAGATGACTTTTTGGAAGGTTGCTTCTAATCACCTATCGGCAATTGTGCATACAAGATGATTACAAATATTTCAAGTGACATTGAGTTGTAAACTATACCGAATGGCATGCTTTTTTTTTATATATATATGAGCAATGGCACCTGAAAAGTAGAGGTGAAAATTACTTAAATAATTTGCAAACTGCTCTGGATCACGTACATTCTAGAAGCATGAAAATTTAGCCTGGCAGTAATGCGGATGTCTTTGTCAGTGAGTATCCTACTATCCTACACAAAGTCAAACGACACACAGTATTGTCTGGTGTGTGTATGCATGTGTGTGAAAGGGAAAGACATCTCTCTTTTGTCTCACTTTCCTCTGCATTTAGGATTAACACAATGTCTTTCTGCAAGAAAAGTTCAATAACTGAAGGTGTTTGTTAGACCGCACTCCCCTGGCCACCTGTTCTGTCTCTGTAACCCACGGGTCTACTGCAGCCCTGCCATTCTTTGGTGGTTCTTCCTTTCCATTTTGCCCTTTGGATTTTCCAGATGGTGTGTCTAGCACTTCTTTTTAGTATTTTAAGCGGACCCTTGCTTGCAACACTGCTTCTCAGTGCACTGTATTTTATAACAGAGTTAAAAATAGTTTAAAAGCAGAGTGGAAGTCACGGTATTGGGCCAAAGCCAAGTGTAATCCAAGACTCTAAACTCACAGGATCTAGGTTGTTGCTTTAAATTCTGGTTTTTGTGTTTGTATGTGACTCAGGCCTCTGTGAAATGACACGTCTGAAATTGAACTCTCCTCGTAATGAAATTTCCTGATGATGAAGGTATACATTGGTGCATAAACCTGGTGAGCTTCAGACACTCTTGAGCCCAGAATTTGAAAGGCCAATATCAGCCCAGAAGTCCTGCCAATAGATGGTTTGCAATTACTTAAAAAACTTTGCTTTTGTTTTGCTCTGTCTTATAGAAGTTGGACTTCCGTGATCACCAAGTCCGCTGATACTTAAGAAATATTCTGATGTACAAATTGCCAATTTTATACACAAAAAGTTAGTTTAGTTTTGCTGCACTCCATTCCCAATAATTAATTCTCCCCAATAATATTTTTTGGGTTTTTTTCTTTTTAAATTTTTTTTTGGTTTTTACAGCACACTTCGCAGCAAACAACCACCTGGTCCAAAAGCCCTGTCTCGTGTGTTTGTTTCGTTTTGTCTGATCTAGTAGCAGCAGGTTCTGTAACACACCAAAGTTGCACAACTACGCTGTCCCTGAAACTCTCCATTGGCAAGCTGACAGATAGACTCTTTGGTTGTTGTTCTAGTTCCATTAATTTTGGTGAATAATCATGAATATTCTCCTTAAATACACTTTGTTCTTCTAAAGTGGTGGCCACATGTATTGCCCTTTCTTAAGTTGGTGCCACTAAACTAGAATTTATTTAGTTGAATTTACATTTTACAATTGTCCTAAGTCACCAAAGTCACTCGCCTTTCTTAGGATTGCTTTAATTATTGTTCTTTCAATAATAGTCTTTACAGGGCCAATATAGATACAAGGGTACTTCAAAAATTCATGGAAAAATTGAATTAAAAGATAATGTGAATGTTTCCATGAAGTTTTTGAAGACCCCTCATATATATATATACACACACATAAACATATATATATATATATATATATACATAAACACACACACACATTTGTGTCTATGCGTGTATGTGTATGTGTCTATTTACATATCCGTGTGTGTTTCTATGTATGTATGCATACACATAAATACACATAGATACACACACATGCCTGA
>NW_007730868.1:155110-160873 GCF_000696425.1 Galeopterus variegatus | reverse complement strand
TGTGTGTTTCTATGTATGTATGCATACACATAAATACACATAGATACACACACATGCCTGATTTTATTGGCTTTGCATCCTACTCTCTTTTAGAACATTTTTGGGAAATCACTAACACACATATTACTTTTTTCTTTTTTTTAAGTTCCCTCCCATACATAGCAGTAATAAAAATATAGGTCTGCAATCTGTCTTCTGCAACTCAGAACTCAAGAACGCACTGAAACACTGTTCTGTGCCTTCATTTAGTTGCTCATTTGGAGGCTGACCCCATGGGTGAAGAGCCTTGTTGCTCTCATCTGACCCTCCTGGTGGGGCGTCCACTGTGCACACGGTTCTCGGCCGGCAGCAACCATTCTCGGAGCTGCTCCAGACCTGCAGGATGTTTTAACATAGAGCACATGCACCTCTATCTTTTCTAGGAACTGAAAAATGTGAATTTGACACATGTATGATTCAAAGGGCTTGGGGCAAGGGCTTACAGGCCTGTGTTTTAAAGTAAAATTGAATTTGGGATTTTCTAGGTTGTGATAGTATTTGATTCACTAGTTTCATTATAAATGACAAATTGTGAAATTTTGGTCAAGGTCAAAATCATTCTTGAACTATGATAAAATCCTGGCTTTGCTTTTTGCTATTTCAAAAAGGTTTAAATAATTTTAGGAATTCAGAAATTCTAAAATAACTAGGTATTTTCTAAATATTTTTTTTCTTCTTAGAGTTAGGATTTTTGTCTTTAATGGATAATCTGACCTCCTTCCAAACNTTTTTTTCTTCTTAGAGTTAGGATTTTTGTCTTTAATGGATAATCTGACCTCCTTCCAAACTAGACAAGGTAGCTCCAGCATGACCTGAATTCCAGCTAAGTCCCCAGGTGAAGTCATCCTTCCAGAAACCACTGAGTGTTCAGAGCAGGAAAAGTCAGAGAATAAAAGTTACCCAAATGGTGAGTGTTTAATTTTGCTGTTGTTTCAGGATGTCAGAGGCGGGACCTGCATAAGATAAAGGGAAATATTTCACTTCGATTGTCTCCCGATGGTTCTCTCACAAAACCCCAAAGCCCCTCTTGCTTCCAGAGTAACTTATATTTCTTAGCGACTAATCCTTCTCACAGTTTATCTTCTCATAATGATGTTAGCTTATGGTGACACTCCATTGAGGGACTTTTTTTGGTAAATGTGGCTCTTGGATTTTATTATTATTATTTTTGCTTTCACTCATTTATTATAAAGGATATTACAAAGGACACAGATGAAGGATGCACGCCGAGGTCTGGGGAAGGGGATGCGGAGCTTCCGTGCCCTCCCTGGGCTGCCACCCTCCAGGAACCTCCACGTGTTCAGCTATCTGGAAGCTCCCCAAACCCCGAGCTCTTGGTTTTTTTGGAAGCTTCAAGATGTAGGCATGATTGAAGCATAGACAATGTGTAGAAATGTGATTGGAAAAAAAGGGTGTGAGCTAGTAATAACAGACTGGGTGGGGAACCCAGCGAGGCCTGTCTATTTGGATTCTTCTCGGCGTCTCTGTGTGGCATTCCTTCCACGTGCATGTGGAGTGGGACCCCTCCTGAAATGCGGGTCTTATGACCTACAATCAGCTAAGGTAGGTCAGAGGAGTTCCTGCCTTGGGGAGAAAAAGGAGCAGATTAAAAGAGGGCAGGAGAAGGTCAGAGTGCAGCGTGAGCCATGAACCATGGATGAAACCAATATATGAATATCATGATGTTACCGTCCACCTCCTGGTTTTCGAACATGCGTCCCTTACAGCAAAAGGATGTACAACTCTAAAGGTAACAGCACATTACTGGAGTCCCATTTAGTCATTAATGGTCAGTACAATCCATTATTACGTCATATGAATACGTCTCCCAGGGTGAGGGTGCCCACGTGTGCAGGCTCCATTCAGTTTTGCCAGGTTCCGAAAGTGGGAGCGGCCTCAGCAAACATGCAGCTTCACCCTTTCGGGCATCTGGAATAATTGAGCTAAGAGACAGTATTATTTCTTGCTTTCTGCTTCTTTTGAGGTATCTTTGTAATATTGGATTTTTCTTATTATTTAACCTATTTATTTATTTTTCCACCTTCAGCTACTATTCTTCCCTTATACATAAACTTCCCCACCTTTGGAAAGGACATTAGGTTCAGCCACTGTCCTGGTCTCCACTGCAGGCAGCAGTGCTAGTCTAGCGAGTGTCTCCCCTCTGTCCACTCGCATTTGTATGACGTAAGTGCAGAACCAGCNAGTCTAGCGAGTGTCTCCCCTCTGTCCACTCGCATTTGTATGACGTAAGTGCAGAACCAGCAGGCTCTATCTACCTCCGGGCAGCACAGCTACAATCCCTGTTGACCCCACTTCTGCCGGGCACAACCCACCCTGTCAGGCCCTTTGGAATGATGACATAAATTTTAAGAATATAGTTCCAGAGTCTAGCCTAGGAGCCGGTCTGGCTTTCGGCACTTGAAGTTGTAAGACCTGGTCCTGGGATCTGCATCACGTGGCAGGGGAGTTACGGTGATATGGGGAAGAAAGAAATTATATTCGCTTCACCAGTGTGCTCGTCCCGTGGCAAGAACCGCAGTCATACCAGCATCTTCCCCCACCCTCCACCCCCCACCCCCAGATCCACCAGGAAAGCAGAGATGCCTAGAGGGGACACTCCTGTAGTCTTGCTCATGCTGAGTGCGAGCACACACTTGCGAAGGCATGTGAGCCAGCCCTTCATGCTTTCATCTTCCCCCATTTTATTCAACCAATGTTTTAATTGCCTGTCTTGCTTCTCTAGCAAACTATTACTCTGAGGAGGATATCTCTCCGTCTGTTGCTGGACATTTTGGGCTGTACCATGTGTTCCTCGGTCTGGAGAAATGAGGTGTGACGGTCCAGATCTGTGCAGCATCTTCTGCTCTGGCTTTCCTATGGCATTTTGAGCACCTGAGTCTTCCTCCAGGTAAGCAAAGCCCTGTCCAGAATCAGAGTCCACTCCTGTCAAGACCCATTTGCACCACCCACTCTGCCCCAGGGGTACCAGCATCAGTCTCCCTCGCCAGCTGTGTTCATCTGCCCCACAGCCATCGGCAGTCTGTCTCTCTTGCTGGTGGACAGAACAGTTCTACTGGCACTGTGTGCTGAGAGGTACAAGAGGAATATGTCTCAACCTGGCCCATCTCTGCAGACCCCCATGTCCACTCCCTTTGTGGGCTCAGGCAGCCACTCAAGGGAGCACATCAAAAGATCCACTTGGTGGTCCCAATCACCTTCCAAACCTAGAAGGGGGCTCTTCTGACAGTCGTTGGCATGTCCTCTATTGATGCACCCCTCACATTTCCATGGGGCTGTGCCCCGCATGGGCACCCCTTTTGCAGGCCAGGTTTCCATGGCCCTCTGCTTGGCCATATGGCCAGAACATTGGCCACTGCCCAGTCAGTAAAATCCCGAGCACAGGGGCTTTCACCGCTGTTAATTCTTCAGTGTTAGTGCAGCCCACTGATCTGTTTTACCTTCCATGATCAGAGTAGCATCCTTCCAAATAGTGTGGTGTTTGTTCACCGTGCAAATGCAGACCACAAACCCTGCAGCTCTTAGTCAGTCAACTGAGAGCTGTCTATCGGGCACTGTAGATCCAGCAACTCCTCACACAGTTCCGGAGACAGTCATAGGGGAAAAGAGGCTCCCTGCTCATGAGTATCTCCTCCTTTCGTTCCCCATGTGGCATAGTCCTGTATAAGCTCTTTTCATTTCATTATGCAACTGTTTGGGGCATGACCATCCCCATTAGGGTGTTTCTCTGGAATCACCCAAGACATCATGGGTATTTCAGGCTTCAAGATAATTTTATGTCCTTCAATCACAAGAGTACCTTCAATTAATGTCCCACAGCAAGGCAGGAATGCCCCTCTAGTGGAAATTCCCTAGTCCAGCATGCCAGCAGTTGTCACTTGGAGGTGCTCACAGACTTTTGCCACATGCCCCGGTAAATGCTCCATAGAGGACTGTCAGATAGAGAATTTATTCATATCAGCATTTCAGCTTCTATTCCACCCTTTGTGGATTTAGGCAATCTTATTGGTTCCCATTTAGCATGTCTAATTAATATTGCTTGAAGGGCAAACTCGCATGCCTTCTGTTTTATGGTACCAGGTAAGGGAAACATTCCCCCATCAGACACGATGTCCATCCTCATACTAAAATCAGGTAAAAGGACACAACCACTTCACACAGTGTGTGTTCAAATACACCAACTCTCCTATGAACGTTTTTCTGAATTTTGTTATCTCTTAATTTTCTAACTGCAGCTTCCATTAAGTCTTTATCAACAGGTTTTGTTTTTGCAATCCTAGTTAGGGGAGTGTTTCTGGCAGACGTAATATCTAATCCCATAAAACATTCAGGTGAAGGAGACGCCGCTTTTTTACATGAAACATGTTTAAATATCCCAACTTTTATAATCCTTCCGACCCTCTCATTTTTATGTTTTAGTCCCGGGAACTTATCTTCTCCACCTCAGACCATTCTACTCTTTGGGTCCTGAGCAGGGGGCTGAGTCAGGTGACCCTTGCCTGTTTGTCAGTCTTTATCTTAATTAATCTGCTTTACTACTCCCCAGGCAATTTTGGGTCAGTTTTCTCATTGCAATCTTTGCCTTCTGACTTTTGAAGTTTCTCCAGACCAGTGGAAACACAGCAAACTTGTGTTTGTGGAACGCTTTAACATTGTGGGACCAGCAGGGGGTCCCTCCGGCTCACCCAGTCTTTGATGGTGTTGTGTTATGATCATTGTTTCATCAACCCCATCAACTTTCATTTTATTAATCCTGTTTCTTAATAACCATCTGAAGATTTCCACTCTGCTGGAACAAGCCCATGAGCCTCCCCTTTATCTTCCCTCTGAGTTTCACCCCTGTCAATGGTGTCTTTATTCGCTTTATTTTTTAGTAACCTTTTGAAATTTTGCGCCTTCTTGGGATGGGCTCTTGGACTCTCCCCTCTGCCTTTCACTGTCTGCTTGTTGATCACCACGATGTTTAGTTAACATCTGTGAGACCCATGAAGGGGCTGAGAGAACACGTTTGTAAGGCTTCCCTGAGAGTCTCTTGATTTTGCAGCAGTAAAGGTTATGTGGGATGTCATGCTGCAGAGTCTCCCTTAACCGCAGCATTTACTGTGACCTGGGTAACGGGCGTCATCAGCAGGTGGACGTCCGGGTCACAATGAAGCCGATCCCACACTGCTTGCACATGAAGTGTATCAGCCGCTTCCTGTGGGATGCTCCTCTTGGCATTTAGGTGGAAGTTGGCCAGTCCCTCTTCTCAGGTGAACACACTTTATGGTGGGGCGGCTCTTATCCAGTTCGCTGGGCTGGCTACTCCCTTGGGAATAACCTCCTGTGTGTCTGGAGCATACACTGCAGTTGGTGATTGTTCCACAGCAGGTTGTGGGGCTTTCACCAACCCAAATACACTTCTCCACTCCACAGCAGCTAAAGCAAAAGATACTGACCCTGAATTAGTTACTCTCCAAATCCATTTCAGTAAAGGCTCCTCAGGAAGCTGGTGACTCCAATCTACAAAATGAAACAATTCCTTCACACTGTACCCTCTGGTTTCAACAGTTACTTGGCTTTGCCCTTCCCCACATTGACTATCTCCTTGGTAACCACAGGTTTCTGAGGTCCTTTCTGTTGTCCCTGCATAATTTTTCCCTTGCGCGACAGCTTCGAGGCTAGTGGCCCACGTGCAGATTCACTGAAACCTGAGCTCGGTGCAGC
>NW_007730868.1:151891-153898 GCF_000696425.1 Galeopterus variegatus | reverse complement strand
ATCAAACCCTGCCTCTGACACAAAATGACGAGTGGGAAAAACACACTGACTCCCCTCTGCTCTCACAGCACAAGAATCATCATCATCACGGAGGACCAGCTTCTGTGACCCAATGTGTGGGGACTTCTCACTGGCAAATACGCGATCACTTCCTCAGCAGACACCAGCTGGGCATCCTCCAATTCAATTCCAACAATGTGTACCTGAAGACAGTGTCAGGTCCCACGGGTCTGGGCTCAGTCCCCAGCACCACCTTTCTCCCTTCAGATGCCAGCCACAAGTGCAGGCCTCTGGAACTTCTGACCAGCCAGCTATAGTCTGCCCCCTCCTTGGGTTTGATTAGTTTGCTTGAGCGTACTTAGGTTTACCAGTTTATTATAAAAGCTGTCACAAAGGATACAGTCAAAAAGATGCTTAGGGAGAGGATAGGGAAGGCGTGCGGAGCTTTCGTGCCCTCCCCGGGTACACCGCCCTTCAGGAACCTCCACGTGTTCAGTTATCCAGAAGCCCCAGCTCTCAGATTTGAAAAAAGAAGTCCTCAAGGAATAAATGCATAATGGGAAAATGACCAGAATTAGGACAGATATTTAGTCATGAGCTTGTATCTGATAAGCCTTCAAATGATTCCATAAGATGAAACCCTATCAGTGATTCACCAAGTCACTCCTCTGTATCCTGGAAATAGACATGACTTGTTCTGTTTTGCTTTTTCCTTCCCAACACGTGTTCACACACACACACACACACACGCACTCATGTACACTCACGCACGCATGCATGCACGCACGCACACGGAATCTAACTTTGTTTTAATCCAATGCTTAAAAAAGATTAAATAGGTGTAGAAAAGCATCTTACAGCAGAGGTAAATCAGGGTATAGAGGATTGGAAAGGGGCTCTATCCCAAGGATAAAACATTATTCTGAAAATCCACCTTTCATAGGACTGTCTTTGTGCTAGTCCTAGTCACATNAAAACATTATTCTGAAAATCCACCTTTCATAGGACTGTCTTTGTGCTAGTCCTAGTCACATAATTAGAGGAAGAGGAGGTGTATGGTGGTAGCCCAGGTGAGGATGTGATGTCTGTCACCCTCGATATTCATTTTCATTTGTCTTTTCCATGCTCATAGTTTGCCATCTGTACAGTAATAGCTGTGTGTGATGCTATGCCAGGGGTCAGTGACAAGCTGTAGTGCCATCGTAGATTTGTGGATGACAATGACTTAGAGAATTAAGTGGCAAAAAGTACACAAATGCAACAAAGAGCTTTGAATTAACATGTTTGAAAATGATATCCTTAAACTAGTTTGAATATTCAAGAAATTCTTTTCTATTTATATAATTACTTGTAATTAGGAAATCCAGTAATTAGGAAATACAAAAAAAAAAAAAATTATACTGTTTTGCTTCAGTGATGACCTGTAAGCAGCTGTCCGAGTGTCCTGTGCTTTTAACTTGTGTCTGTCAATATAGTGGGCTCACGTCATGTGCATGTTTAACTTGCAGACATTCATTTAATATCGATTATTTAATAAAAGGAAAAGGCAGAAAATATTTATGTAAGCAACCTGGCCAGTCATTCATCTCAGTGAGTGCATTGCCCAAATAAAGCATAGCATGAGCAGGACCCTGGGCAGTGTGGGGCAGAGACTGGGTCCTGGGGACAATCGGCAGGAAACAGGGACTCAGTCTTCCGATGGCAAGGAGCTTAATCCAGCCGACAAGGAAATTGGAGGCGAAGTCATCCCCAGCACGTCCAGAAACAAACACGGCACTGCAGATGTGCACTTTCATTCTTGGGCAGCATGCAGAATTAATAAAACATTTTTAAAGTGGGGTGATTTGGAGAAAAATATGGTAGTCCTTTCTTCAGCATTTTATGTTAAGAATAATACTTACAGGTTTTGGTGTTCGTGTGCATCTCAGTTGGACTATTTCATACCAATAGGCAAACTATCCTAGTGATTTTTTCATAAAAGTGTTAATTGCACATATTAATTTTGCT
>NW_007730868.1:148607-150639 GCF_000696425.1 Galeopterus variegatus | reverse complement strand
TTTTTTTTTGTTTCTGGTTAATATGGTACCTATTGACCTCTCGTTTTTGAAGTTGAGGATTTAGATCTCTTGCGCCTACTCTAAATACACCAACACTGCCCCAACGCCCAACTTCCAAACCCAGTTACAATTATGAGAAAAAGCACCCAATGTTTGTCATTATTACACAGACAGTACTCACAACTGAGACTTATAGGTACAGTGACTACACTCCCTTCTCACACCATGTTATTTGCTTGTTTTCCCTGGTGGGATAATTGTCCTATTTGCTTATTTATGCAGTTGGTTTCAGTCCCTAATTCAGATCCAAACTCTCTCCTGGAAGATCAGGTGACTCCTGTATCTCATCTTTCTCTTGGCTAATTCCTTCTAGAGCCCTTGGCCCTCCTGATCTAACACGGGCCAGCTTCCCTCTTGGCTTGTTGCCCTGAAGTGATCCAGGGAACTCCACTCATGACTGTGCTGGAAAATCTCTTATCCTGAGCCCACGCTCCCTCATATCTCAGAAAACCACTGAAATTTGGGTGGAGTCCTTCTTTTAGTAGCTTCATAAGAAAGAACACATAAGAGGCAAATTACTGAAACACAGGCACCAGAGAAACATGTGACTGTTTGTCACTGAAAATCTAATCTTTATGGCCCAGCCAAAGGGTTGTATTTGTGGTTGTTTTACCACAGCAAAAAGCATGAAGGTGGGACATTTAGGTCTGACGTGGTGTCTGCTGCATCACTGAGGTTCCAGGCTCATTTCTTTCTTTATGTCACTCTTGGCTTCACCTCCAAATTCACACCTGTGTTCCAAGAAGGCAGAAGGGAACAAAATCTTCACCTTACTTATCTTTGTCTTTTTATTTGGGAAAAATAAAAAAAAAATTCCGGCAGAATTCCACATACATCTCATCGACCACATTTATTTAAGATAAAAGCTCCTAGATGTTGTTGTGGATATTTTCTGGGCACTTTACTGTCATAAACAAAACCACGATCCTGTTAATAAGTAAGACGTGGGGAGAGGTAACAGTAGGTAATTAATGGATCTACCACACCCTCGTCTCTCTCTCTCTCTCTTTCTATTCCTGCTGCCATACGTTATTATTCATTTATCTGGACATAGAATTCTAGGTTGACAATCACTTTTCCGCGTTCTCACATTGAGCGCTGCTACATAACAGCTTACTGGACTTGTGGTTCCGAAGGCTTTTTATGTGGCCTCCTCCCACCACCTTCTCCCTGCGTTTTGACACTTTAAGATTCTGTGCTCCTTTTTGACATTGGTTTTGGCCCTCAGCGAGGCTTCTTAATCTGTGTCCTCCTGGATGTACTTTAACTTCAGTTCTTCGACAATTCCCCAATTCTCTTTTCTTCCCTCTCTCTTTCCGGGCCTCCTATTATTCAGACATAGACCTCCTGTTGGATCCTCTAATAGCCCCATCCATTTTTGTCTTCTACCTCGTTTTATGTTNATTTTATGTTAAGAATAATACTTACAGGTTTTGGTGTTCGTGTGCATCTCAGTTGGACTATTTCATACCAATAGGCAAACTATCCTAGTGATTTTTTCATAAAAGTGTTAATTGCACATATTAATTTTGCTTTAAAAATGGCAAATATTTTGCTTCAAAAAATCACAATATTGAAATCTGATATTATCTTTCTGTGTTATTTTATTTTATTTTTATTGTTTATCTCTAGATTAGAAATATTATGCTAGAATGAAAGAGATGGAAAATTAGATATTGATCCAGATAGTAAAAAAGAAACAAGCCCTTTGATATTTAAAAAAATATATTCAAGATATTAATATAAACCTAACTTCCAAACTTTCAAAATATGTTTAATTTTTTTTGTTTTATCAAGATTACACATACACTTAGATTAAAAATTCAAGTTCTACAAAACTTGAGAAAAGTAGGAATCAGTTCCATCCTCAGAAGTAGTGACTTTCAATTATTTATTCTGATATTTAGCTAATATTCTGATACTTGCTGCTTCTGTATTTCTGAATAATATTCCTACATTGTCATTTTTTTTT
>NW_007730868.1:127917-147053 GCF_000696425.1 Galeopterus variegatus | reverse complement strand
GGGAGAGGTAACAGTAGGTAATTAATGGATCTACCACCCCCTCGTCTCTCCTCTCTCTCTCTCTCTCTCTCTCTTTTTTTTTTCTATTCCTGCTCCCATACGTTATTATTCATTTATCTGGACATAGAATTCTAGGTTGACAATCACTTTTCCGCGTTCTCACATTGAGCGCTGCTACATAACAGCTTACTGGACTTGTGGTTCCGAAGGCTTTTTATGTGGCCTCCTCCCACCACCTTCTCCCTGCGTTTTGACACTTTAAGATTCTGTGCTCCTTTTTGACATTGGTTTTGGCCCTCAGCGAGGCTTCTTAATCTGTGTCCTCCTGGATGTACTTTAACTTCAGTTCTTCGACAATTCCCCAATTCTCTTTTCTTCCCTCTCTCTTTCCGGGCCTCCTATTATTCAGACATAGACCTCCTGTTGGATCCTCTAATAGCCCCATCCATTTTTGTCTTCTACCTCGTTTTATGTTCTACTTTCTAGAAAACTTTCACAAGATTGCATCCCGATGCTCCTATTGGAATTGTTGTACATGCTGTCAAATTTTTACATGCAAGGGATCTTGGGGGCTCTCTAAGTCTCCATTGAAACTCTCGTTATCTTTTCTTATTGTCCTGAAAATGATATTTCCTTGAAGCTTTTTTTCCTATAACTTTTATTTTCTCCACATTTCTGAGATTTTTCCTTGTTTGTGTGTTTGGATTCATCTTCACTTTTCATATTAAGGGCTACTCTCAGATGTCTGGAAGTCTTTGGCCCCCGAAAGATAGCTTGAAGCTTTGCTGTGTCCGAGTTTTGTGTCTGTCACCTTTTGTTTCCTCGGGTTTGTGTTTTCGTTTAACCCCTTTATGTGACTTCTGTGAGCTTTGTGAGTAACCAGTCATCTGCCATGTTTACTGGAAGTCCACACCAATTTACACATTTCTTATTTCCTCCTTTCTCCGTTCATTTGGGCATGTCCTGCCTACTCAAGAGGTGAAAGAGCAAATCTTTAGCACCTGCTGAAGTAAGACTTAAGAGCCATTTCTTCTAACACCAACATAAATCCAAGAAGCTTGTGTATGAGATTAGTCTCTGGCTTTCACATCAGCACCCCAAAGTCGGAATATAGTGCCTGACTAGTATACAGAGAAATGGGACCAAATACTTAAAACAGGACTAACCAGAAAATTTCTTAATCTGTGACAGTCTGACTAATGGGGTTTTGTTCTCTAAATTTAAAAAATGGGTCCTCTTCTGGGCTGTATATTTGAGTCTCGGAGACTCTGTCCTAACCTCAGTCATGAGCCAGGTAAAGTTGCTGCCTCTGTCTGTGCCCCAGCTTAGAAACAGCCACGTGTAAGGGGCATAAAGAATAATTATGATTGGTAATGAATATGCTAACACAAATATTTATTATCTCATCAGCTGCTTTCCCAGGTCCACCAGTGTCTCTGTGGGGCTTACCCTTGTCTTTTTCATCAGGGACAATCCTACAGCTACTACTACTAGCCTTCATTATGATGTAAAAAGAAAAAAGAAAATAAAGGAAACAGCCACACCTCTCTCCTCACCAGATCACACTCTGTGCCAACTCCTGGGGTTCTAGATTTTTCTGGTTTGGATATTAGCTTTTACTCTGTTTCCATGAGGTGTTTTTCACCTAACGGTGATCTAGAGACCAGGCACTTTTGATAGAGTTTCGGAGATCGCATATGAGTGATGAAGGCTGTCAGAAGACCTAGGCGGAGAACTTCCACAGTCTTAATATTTTCTGTAACAATAAATAAAACCTCAAAAGGCTGATTAATATTCATTCATGTCTACTAGCTTTGAAGGAATGATTCTAAGGAGTACTGAAGAGTGATACCCTCATATTTAAATAGAAAACCTGGGAAACACAAAATAAATTGTAGGAGCAAAGAATTCGCTTTTGTTTAAGCCAAAGTTTGCACCATCGCAGGAGAAGATCACCTAACAGCAGCTGGAGATTTACCCACTTGACTTATTTGGAACTTAGCTGATGATATAAATACAAACATGAAAGTTCTCTAAATGGCCCTATGAAACTATAGCACTTTTCTTTTTGGATGAAAACCCAAAGTATAAAATAAATATCCATGAGTCTACAATAATATCAATAAATGGCTGAATCAGTAAATAAGGGACTAGAAACAAATCAAAATCACCTGTTCAGAGGAATTTCCATCAATTACATAGATAATGTACCCTCGAGGAGGTGGGGAATAATCCCCACCACTGAAGTGTGGCTGGGCACAGTGACTTCCTTCCAAAGAGTGCGGCATGGAACTGGGTGACAGGAAGTAACCTCGCAGTGGAGAAGCGTGGCAAGCACATCTCAGCAGGTGACCAAGGACACCATCTGCAGTGATGAACCGTGTTGATGGTTTGCACCCTTGCTAGGATGGGGTGAGAACTGCACTGATCTCTGTGGTCTTCTTCCCCAGACACATTACAATGGCCTAATCATGAGATCAACACCAGATAGATCCAAATTGAGAGACATTCTGCAAAACACCTGACCTGATCAAAACTGTCAAGGTCAGAAACAAGAAAAGTCTGAAAAACTGTCACAGTCTAGAGAAGCCTAAGAAGACGTGATGACTAAATATAATATTGGGTGCAGGATGGGACTCTGGGACAGAAAAAGGACTTTGGTATAAACTAAGGAAATATGAATAAAGGATGGGCTTTTGTTAATAATATATCAATGTTGGTTCCCTAATTATTTCAAATATATCATAGTAAGGTAAGCTGTTAACAAAAGGAGAAACTGGGTGAGAGGTATACAGGAACTCTCTGTACTAAAAAAGTGTATTAAAAATCAAAGGCACCAGAGCTCCAAGTTTGTCCAGTCTGGAGTAACTTAGTATTTATGCAGCCAAATTAATACAATACAGTGGAGTGTGACAGCATAAAAACCTGTTTTAGAGACTGCCAGATCTGAGTTTAATTTCTAGGTAAGCACTCACTAGCCCTGTGCTGTTTGGCAAGTACTTAGCATTTAAACTGAGACTCAGTTTTCTCATCTGCAAAATTGGAATGATAATCCAATAATTGGAATGATCTTCATAGAGAAAATCTCTAACCAGAAAACTCAGCTCCCTTTATCCCAAATACCCTTTCCCCAAGAATTTCAGATAACTGACATATTCCTTCCGGTGAATTAACTCTTTAATTAGAAGAAACAATAGTGTTGGAGGTAGAACACTCACCACATATTTCTCTGATATTCTGATCCCAATTACTGAGTGAAGTGGGTGATTTTTAAGGGCAAAATGTAAACGTTAACAGGATAACCCCTGTTTAACCTTTCCTGAACTCAGGTGCATACTGCAGGGGACCCACATGCACACCTGTGCCGGATTATCTGTTAACCCAGCTCTGCAACGCTGCCTTCTAAGGCTGGAAATGGGTTTTACAAAATCCTCTTTCAGCTGTGGCCGAGGGTTAGCAATGAGGACGGGAGCAGCCCATGGATCCAGTCAGCAAGTGAGCTAAGCTGGCACACCCTCGGCAGCCGGGTGAGTGCTGGGGTGGAGAGCTTCCTGTGAGCATGGGGCAGTGTGCGGAGCTCTTGCTTGACCCCTGCAATAGAGATGGACTCAGAGCTGCTCAGACATCTGAACACGGTGCCCAGGACTTCAGGCTGACCACTTCAGTCCCGGTGTCTGACCTTCAGGGGCAATGCCAGACTTGCAGCAGGTTTCTATCCACTTCTCCCCCTGCTCTTTCACGAATCCACAATCACCAGTTGTATACTAAACCCCTTAGGTGCAGAGTACCTAGAATGGCTTCTATGTCCATGACCGGGGCCTGTTTGCTAGGTCTAGCCAAATTTTGAGGAGAGAAGGCACTCAGAGACTGAGCCCACACAAGTCACAAAAAAGCCCTTGAATGTCTCTTTCATCTCTCTTGAGCTGTTCCTCAGCTCCATGGTTTTCCTTTTCATCCATGGTATTTAGCTGTTATTACACAGTCCTGCAACTTTTTTCCTATCTGGATGCTTTTAGTTGTACATGGCAGAAGGAAAGGTGTGGGATATTCAGTAGCTTTGGAAATTTGGAAACTCAGTCAATCCCATTTGTTCTATGTATGTTGGGGACATAGGATGAGGGCTCTTTGAGGCTGGCTTAGCTCTGTGAAACCCTAAGGGGGACCTTGCAAGGGCTCTGGGGTTACTTCCTTCTGACGCATGTGCCATCATAGGAAAACAGCTGTAGATACAAGAGGGTCAGGAAATGGATAGCAGCGGGAGATCCATAGACACATGAGACCTGAAGCATGGGATGGACAGGCGGCCCAGGAAAGCCACGTGGCAAGAACATGTGAACACCCGACTTCAGGGACCCAGACCATTTCACCCTTTGGGTCCTGAGCAGGGGGTTGAATCAAGAGACCCTTGCCTGTTTGTCAGTCTTCCATCTCCAGTGAGTGACTGAATTGATTTAGAGGGTCTCTCTCTGACTGTGGGTCTCTCTTTCTCCGTCTGCCTTTCTGTCTGTGTGTCTCTCTGTCTCTATCTGTGTTTCTCTCTCCTCTCTCTGCCTCTGTCTCTCTCTGTCTTACTGCGTCTCTGTCTCTCTCTTCATCTCTCTGTCTCTGTATATCCCTCTGTCTGTCTGTCTCTCCCTTCTCTCTCTCTCCCTCTCTGTCTCTGTCTCACTCTCTTCACTGATTAGGTATTACGTCTGCCAGAAACAGTCCCCTAACTAGGATTGCAAAACCAATACCTGTTGATAAAGTCCTAATGGAAGCTGCACTTAGAAAATTAAGGGATAATGAAATTCAGAAAAATGTTCATAGGAGAGTTGGTGTATTTGAACACACACTGTGTGAAGTGGTTGTGTCCTTCTACCTGATTTTAGTATGAGGACAGACATTGTGTCTGAGGGGGGAATGTTTCCCTTACCTGGTACCGTAAAACAGAAGGCATGCGAATTTGCCCTTGAAGCAATATTAATTAGACATGCTAAATGGGAGCCAGTAAGATTGCCTGAATCCACAAAGGGTGGAATAGAAGCTGAAATGCTGATAGAATAAATTCTCTATCTGACAGTCCTCTATGGAGCATTTACTGGGGCTCGTGGCAGTCCTCTGTAGTAAATTCAGAGACTAGTTTTTCACATTCGATAATGATTTTTAAATTTTGCAATAAACCTTTTGGCAGACATGATTTAGAAAGAGAGAAGGAAAGAAAAAAGAAAAAGAAAAAAGAAAGGAAAGAGAAAGAATGAGACAAGAAAGAAAGAGAGGGAAAGATATACGGTAAAGGGTGTGTTTAACCAAAAAAGCAAACAGCAAATTTCCTGTTTCAAGAAAGCAAATGACTAATTTGTAAGTTGTACACAATACTTGCCAGCATTTCTGCTTAACAAAGGTGTTCTAATGATGTCACTAAGCATATGAAATCCATAAGACTCGAATCTTCTGAGAAAACATTTGTATCTACTTGAAATGTTAGTATATTTTAAATATTTTTTTTATCTAAAATAAATTAAAATTTAGAAAAATGTAGCAGAAGTTGTACGGAATGGTTCCTCCTAACTCTTCACCCATCTTCCCCTGATGTTAACAAATTTTGTGATCATAAGTGCATTATCAAAGCCAGGAAATTAGTCTAGTACAATACTGTGAACTACACCACGGACCTTACTCGTGTTCAGCCAGTTTCTCCTAATGCACTTTTTCTGTTCTAACGTCCAGTAAACACTGTGTACAGTTTTTGCATAGTCTCCTCCAATCTGTGATCATCCCTCACACCTTCCTTGTCTTCTATGACCTTGAAAAAAATGAGGTCTGTGCCTAAAGACAATAACTTAGCACGTGTGATTGCAGAAAGTGTGTTACACGTCACTCAGTGAAGCAGAACATTTATGCTAGATTGAAAAATTGTTATGATAAATTAATTTCTCTCTCCTACTTCCAAGCTTCCTTGTGCATGTACAGGGAGTACAGCAATCACTGCCATTGTGCTAGTACCATTAGCTGAAGGAAAACTTTGCAAACAGCTGAAGGACGTCAGGTTTATTTCAGTGTCATCAGATGCCTCAAGTAGAGAAATAAAATAAATAAGTAAATTTGGTAAAGAAGTACAGCATTGAAGACAAACCTGTTTATTTTTGCATTGATATTAATAGTACAAATTCTGACAGTGCCCATCATCACTTAAAAACAATGTTTGTACTGAATTAAGAAACTTTACATTAAATATATATGTAATTTTTATTTGTCAATTAAACTATAATAAAGCTGGTGAAAAAAATATGGAACAGAAATGTATGTGAAATTGGTTATGGTACACTCACACGTAATTCACACTTTTGTCTAAACAACCTGTGATGTGATAGTCTATGTTAGAAAAAGAAGATGTAGTTCTCAGACATGCACACACACACAGAATAGTGAACTATGAGATTTTTGTGACAACAATAATGTTGAATACAAAAAAGGTCAACATGACAATACACGCTTTCACTTTTTGCTGACCATTATAATTCAAAAAAATTTAAAATATTTAATTATTCAATAAAATACTATGTGAATAAACAGAGGTTATTTTGTGCAGTGAATAATCTGATAAAAGCCTGATTTTTAATTGGATAAATGTATATTCCATGAAATATTCAAAAGATCATACAGAAAGTATATTCCATGAATCTTGCCCTAGAGAAATATTTATGAAAGCAATAAAATCTATGTGGAGTTGGTTTTATATCAAATTATCAGTCGATGAACTTGTTTATTTTTGTAATTTCTCCATGTTTCCGTTTTCTTAGCTGGGCTGTGGCTGACGCTATACACAACTGGAAGCCTTCGTGTGAGGAGGAAATGGGATAAAAATATGTGCAAAGAGCCCACCACCAGGTGCAGCATCTACAACTGTCCTATAGGTAGTTGCTATTATTTTCATGCCTTTCTGTATCTAAAATTCTGGCACATTAGGATGACTCAGTAAATCGATCCATTCTAGCAAGTTAGGCAGAAGTGTCTAGCTGGGAAAGGATGATTTATACAATAGGAAGTACTTCATTCTTTTCAGAGTGGCCTATATCCCATGTTTTAACTTTTTTTAATGACAGTCATTGTGTGGTGGGATTCTTATTTGCAGTATTGGGACTTTTCCTTCATAGGACTTCAGTTGACGTCAAGCTCAATGATTTTTGCAGACATAATGTATTAGTCTGTTTCTATTGCTTACAACAAAATACCTGAAAATGGATAACTTATAAAGAAATAGAATTTATTTCTTCCAGTTTCACAGGCTGGGAAGTCCAAAATCCAAAAAACACATCTGGTGAGGGCCTTTATCTTGGTGGTGTTTCTACAGCAGAGCAGGATGTCATGTGGCAGATGGTTGAGAAAGAGAGAGCCAACCTTCTCACTGGCTCTCCTTATAAAACCATCAGATCCATGCCCATAGCCACCCTTTAGGCCATCAATAGATCAATCCCTTCAGGAGGGCAGAGTCCTCACAATCTAATCACCTCTCAAAGGCCCCACCTTTAAGTTACTGTGATAAGAGTTCGCATGCCCATAGCCACCCTTTAGGCCATCAATAGATCAATCCCTTCAGGAGGGCACAGTCCTCACAATCTAATCACCTCTCAAAGGCCCCACCTTTAAGTTACTGTGATAAGAGTTCCCACCCTATTACAGTGGGGATTAAGTTTTAGTGAGTTTGGGGGGACATTCTATCCACAACACATGGGAGTGGATCACATAAAAACAAAGAGGGGGGGCTGTCTTGAATATCTAATATTCATTATTATTGAAACACACAAACACGAGCATTTAATAAGCCACATCCTGGGAAAAAATTTGGCAACAGGGTTAGAAGTTATAAAAATAGAGATGGGTTTTAGAAGTGATTTTCTAAGTTGCTTAGGTACAATGAGATGGATAATTTTGCTGGAGATTCCTGACCCCAAATCATTACTCTTGTGACAAAGTACCCATCCCCAAAGTACTTAGTGACATGGACGAGCATACCACTCTTCCTTTCCATCAGCAGGATGGCACCTGTGGCCAGCATCCCAGAGCACATCAGAGAAGAGGCATTCTCTCCATAACCCCAGGGCCACCTTCCACAGCAGAGGACAGTGCCACTTGTGGGAAACCTGTGCATCTATTGAGGAATACTAATACAAATTATATGTGAAAAGGAAAGAAAACATGTTTATTGTATTTTCTTTCCCATTATTCTTTAAAGGAAGCTAGGTATGCTTAGAGGTTAAGCTTGCTTTGACTGAACAAGCAAGTAGAAATGACACAGTGTAGTGCAATCAGAAAATATAAAAATTGAAGATAGGACACATGATGTAAACTGTCTGTTACAGAGAGAACCTAAAGCACGTAATAGCTGCCAGGAACAGCTAAAGAGAAGCACGAAAGCAGAATGTCAGCAGAGGTTAAAGGATATGACCAGGCGTGGTCCAGAGGCAGGGGCAGGAGGAGCTCAGAGCAGCAGGAGGAATCAGGGGGGCTTGGAAGACACAAAAGATAGTTTATGAACTAGCTGTGCAGATATTTAACAAAAACAGAAGTTAATTTTATTCTGGTCCTAAATAGATGAGGAGAAGAGAAAAGAGGTCCAGATCCCGGAAGAAGAAACTGCAGTTGGTCAAGAGATGCTGTCCTCACGCTGATGACAGACAGGCTCCAGCCGAATTTAAACAAATAGGAAAGTGAGTAGCATATGATTATAAATCATTATGCATAAAATACTGAGCGAAATCTTTCCACGTCAGATGGGAGGCTCCATCCACAGGAACTAAAGTTTCAGTGCTGTTTAAGACTTTATTGTAGTAACTATTAAACATGGTACAAAACAGTTTTGATGTCCACATTTAGTAATTCTCAGACTCACAGAAAAACTTGTTTGACATAAATGTCCATTGGTGTGGTTCAGAAAAAATATTTACTGAGTGTAAGTAGAAGTTATTGAGAAAATAAAAACAAACAGAAAACCAAATTTATCCTCATCATTGTATATCATAAACTTTAGGGAAAAATTACTACTAAATACATTTGAATGGAATCAAATGAGAATTTAACCACAAAATATAAGGTCTAAATCTCAATAGAAATTTCAGAAAAGAAAACAAATCTACTTGAAAAATATCCCATGGGCACAGGCAAATTCCATCCATGTCCCCACATCCATGTCCCCATTCTCCTTCAAAGAAATTTATAAAATTCTATGTATGGTGATACACGGAATATAGAAGAAACTTGAAACAACAGGACGTTTGCATTAATTTTTTTTTCTTTCTTTTTTTTTTTTTTTAGAGTGGAACATGTGTTGAAAAGTTAAACTTGAACACGGAATCACAACACTTATTTTTTTCAATTTTTTCCTGTCTTTTTATCTTATTTTTTTTTGACATTTTGTGTATATTTATTTATTCCTCTGTCCCATAATTGGCCAAAAAACCCCGAAAAATAAAAATGTATTTTAGATCAATATTAGCAAAATAATTATATAACTCAAAACTGGTTACAGGCTGGTTAAGATAAGGAATCTCTTCTGTTTATTTTCTTTATTTTGTTTCTTTAGTGCTGTAAATTGCCTTGGTTTCCTTTTTTGTAAAATGTTTAGATCTTCTTTTCAAGTAAGTTACCCCTCCAGAGATAATTAATTAAATGTGTCCAAGTGGAAGACAGAGGATTGATGGTGTCCTTTCTCTGTTCAAAAGAGTAATGTGTTTTTCTCAAATCCCCATTTAAATCTCTTAATCTTGAGAAGAAAATCTTGTCCTGTCCCTGAGCTCTTGAGTGTCTGAAGAGGGTCTCTGCATTTCTGTAAACAGTTTTTAAGGAATGTGAATATGTACAAACATACGAGAAGCCAGGCTGCTGGAGTTATTTTCTGTGCTTTTGCTCCTTAAATATATTTCACTTTTCTAATGATAATGTGAACAATTGGGATGAAAATTTTCCTCAGTTCAATCTATCTTTGCGTACTTATTTTATGTAATATGCTGCTCTTGGTGTACAAAGGATACAAAGATGAATATCCTACTCTGTGGGGAAATCTGGCCACGGTCACATCATTCTAGAATGGTCTATGGAGAGGTTAAACCAGAGATATGGAGGCAAGAGAGCAGAGGTCACAGGAAACCTCCACGGGGTTCGTCCAGGGCCTTGACGCACGTGCAAGTTCTCTGTTTGCAGAGAGTTCACCTTCCTCCTTGTTTCCTTTGAAGGCACAACCAGAGGTTAAAAAAATTGATTTAATTAAGGAGAATTGGAGTTCAAATCAGGATTTTCAAGTAGATTATTTTTAAGTACTTGTTCAGTACCTCCTTTTGCACGTAAATTTCTATCAGTACATTGAACAATGTGGACTGGTCACTTGTAAGGTAAGTCCTAGTAATCAGCGCTAGGCATTGTTCTTGCTCTGAACATTATTTTTTTCATTCTTTCCCTTTCTTTAAAATTGCTTTAGTTTCTCTTGGATATTTCTTGCCAGAGGTGCTCAATCATTCATTCATGTATACAACAACATGCATTCAGCAGGCACCTAACTATTGCCACACGTGGTGCTGAGCACTGGTGTTACATCAGTGAACAAAACAGGTGGTCCTCCGCCTAGTGTCTCTGTGAGCCACAAATGCGTCCATTGTACAGGTCAGTGGGAGGGTGAGGTCCACAGGGGGCCAGGCCTCAGTTGAGGCAGGTGCGTGGGTCCTGGGGGTGGAGATGCAGGGGTGACAGAGGAGGAGATCCCTGCAAGGTTTACTCGGGGGGAATTTGTACATGAAAATGGAGTCACGTTTGTAAAATTCTCAAAGAAATGTGAAGCAAGGATTTCTGCATTCAGCAAAAAAGACCGTCAAGAACTCAAGGCTTGTGTTCCCGTGAGTCTTTCCTGAGGAGTTTATGAGGAAGTGAGCTTTAGTAAAGCAAAATGACAAAACAGACTTGAACAGAAAGGCTTTCGCCATCACTAAATGTATAGCTCCTTGAAGACATAACTCCAAATAATGGAGAAAGGGAGAGAGGATAGTATTTAATGTTTATGTCCTTTGACAATGTAACTATAGCTCAACTATAAAAAACAGAGGTGGAATGAGACACCCAATTGCATAAACAATTATTTAAATTTTCAGTAATCATATTGGTGGTGGTAGTATTTACTATAGTTATTTTGAGACATATGCTTTTTGGGCTGAAGCAAAAAGAAAGGAATTATGAAATATTCTAATTCAATCGTCTGCTCAGTCCTTGATGGATTTTAGGTAGAGATGGGCTAAATAAGATGTGCTGTATCGTAAAGAGCTTATGGTCCTGAATTTAAATTGGAAGTATCGGTTGGAACTTACGAGTTGTTTTATCTCCTCGCTGTTTTCACTGAAGAAGCCTAGAGACAGGACTAGTCCAGTAGCAAAGACCATCCCTATCACCCAGATGGTGGTCTAGAAATATTATTTCACAGAGAAACAAACCAGAGCTTCTCAGAAAAATGGAGCAGGAAGGGTACAAGAGGAGCCTGGGACATCTTGACATTCCAAACAGAAAGAAAAGTATCAAAGACTGGTAGCATAGCCTCGGAGAGACTCAAGATTCATCGTGAAGAGGCTCCCACTGGCCAAACACTGAACAACTTGAACTGTGATGAGAATAGCAACTGTAACGTGTAGAAGCCTATTACATATGTTCAAATTCACTGTTAAAAAAGTTAGAAAAGGAATTGGTCACGCTTGAAGGTCGATAGGGATCAAGTTTATTATCTTGACAACTGCAAATAAAAGGAAGAATCAAGCAGTTATCCCGTCTTTCCTGTATGAAGTCGACAAGACACCAAACAGTAGGTGAGGGGAAGCTTCTCCTCATAAAAAATGCCATCTAATACAGGAGAAATGAATCATGTAATTAGAGCAGGAGTGCTCTGCAACTTCCACTGAATCCATTTATCCAGTCATTGAGCGTCCACAACTGGTGACATCGCAGCATCCCAGACGTTGCGTACTTCCTGATGGGAACACGCAAATACCAGAGGCACGTCTCTGGTGGAACGCAGAGGCTCAAGTCCAGAAGGGCCTTTGCAGGAGACACAGAGGATGTAGAAAACTCTACATGACAGAGGCTGAATTGGGGAAGGCAACGGTGACCGTGATCGGGACAGAGCATACAGGGAAGCCTGGGGGATGGGGCCATTAGCATTCTATTTTTTCCACCTGTAGAGGATGTAGAAAACTCTACATGACAGAGGCTGATTTGGGGAAGGCAACGGTGACCGTGATCAGGACAGAGCATACAGGGAAGCCTGGGGGATGGGGCCATTAGCATTCTATTTTTTCCACCTGTGTGGAGATCAACAGGACAGTTTGCCTTGTAATAAGTCATTGATCTCTGCATCTTGTCTGTATCATGTTTCTGTATCTGTGTCTTATTTTACAACTTAAAGAAATGAAAAGACCATTAAAAAACCCTGTGTGTTTATATTATGTTTGGAGAGGAGTGTGATAGAAGGAAAATGTTATTAGGCTATGCTGGCAAAAGTTATATACATACATACATATATATATATATATATTTTAAAATATAAGTATTTTTATATATGTAGAAAAATAAGTAAATAAGGAAGGAAAATGTTATTAGGCTATGCTGGCAAAAGTTATATACATACATACATATATATATATATATTTTAAAATATAAGTATTTTTATATATGTAGAAAAATAAGTAAATAATATATGACACCATGTACGCCAACAAAAATTACCTAGTACTCACATTGTCATAATTTTAGTTTAATTTTTTAATTTAATTTTTATTTTTTTAAAGTTATTTCTTTAAATTGACAAATAGTAGTTGTACATATTAATGGGGTAAAAAGTGATATTTCAATACATATATACACTGTGGAATTATCGAATTGTGGAGTAACAGACATACCCATCACCTCAAATATTTATCATTTCCTTGTGATGAGAACATTTTCTTTAAGTAAACATGACACTGAATATAAGTCAGGTTCTCTTTACTTGCCTCCAAATTTTCATTCTCTCTCCTTCCTTTATTCTCTCTAGAGAAAACCACTGTCGTGAATTATAGTAACAAAAACAATAACATCCTCTTGCATTGAGTGAACACTTACTACATGCCAACAAGTTTTCCACACTTTCTAGGAATCAATTCTTTGACTCTTCAGAATAACCCCACGAAGCCGGTTCTACTGTGTCCCTCCTTCTGCAGACTAGAACACAGAGGCACGGAGGGACTAGGTAACTTGCTCAGGCCTCAGGTACAGGCAGTAAGGCTGCGGGCATGCTGAGGACCTCCATGTGCCAGGAAGAGTGTGGGGTTGGCCATCTTCCATTCAGAAATCATGCCTTACTTTCTTATAATACTAGCAGGGGTACATTATCTTGGGTTTTCTATATATACTATTCTATTGTCTGTCTTGAAATTACATTAGTTAGGATCTCTAGCATAAAATCAAGTATAAACTCCTGGTCAAAAGGCATACATTTTGAGACTGTCTTTTCTCCCTTGTGATTTGTGGTCTGCATGTGAGTCATTCAGACATCTAGTGCACTGGCAAGCAGTCACAATTACTGAGAAGGTCTCAGTGGAGGTAACAATTTCTCAGGGACTGTCCTCTCAACTGTAAAGATAAATGACTCTATAACATTGCTAAGTTTCTCTCAGTTTAAAAGTTCTCGGATTCTTTATTTCTGAATTTTTTGCATCTGTTGAATGAATAAGTGGCAATTGAATTCTCCTTATTTTTAGTACCAAGGACTAAAAGTTAGAGTATAGCCTAGGGATTCTTAAAATATAAAGACAGATGTCTCACATTAAAAAAAAAAAGTTGCTGACTAAGGGCCAGATGAATGGATTTTATTATTTTCTGATTCGTGTAACTAATCGAAAGCAATGTTTAAAAACTGTTGTAGGCATAACAGCGTAACACTCATTGATTAAAGCTAGTTGGAATTCTCCATGATATTTCCTACTGTTTATTTGCCTTTTCTAACTGATGACAGTAAACAGGTAACTTGAAAAATAAAATGAGAACAAGTCTAAGACACCTTAAGTACATACATCGTATGTTTAATAAAATGCAGTCCTTGGTTGGAATGGTAGGGAGGGCTCAGCCCTGCTGAGGACCTACCAAGAGTCCCCCAGCGCGGTCTCTGTGGCCGCCTGCCTTGTCCTATCAGCCCGGTCTCCAGTCGAGCTGCTGGCTGACCCTTGGCCTGCCCCCGTTTCCAGCCCCTGACCCACGGCCGTGGCCTGGGCCCTTGTTTCAACTGCTACTTTACTTTTGCCTACGCATTGGCTTTACCTTTTGTGTCTCTGACTCTTCTTTGTCATTACAGGATTTGCTCAATAATCCTTTGGTATCCTTCCAGAACCCAAGGGACCAGAGGAAGCCCAGGAGTCCTCAGTGAGCCGACTCTGATGAGCCCTGGGTGGGGCTTACTTCGTCCTGTCTGTGACGGTGCACACGTGCTTGAATGGTCCGGTCCGCATGTGTTAACATCACTCTGAGACCCACCTTTTAGAACCAGTGCATATACTAAAAAAAAAAAAAATTTGAATGGTGGGGATTCAATTCCCAATTCTCATGGCCTCCATAAAACAACATGATATTCAACCCCAGCCTTTGAAATTCTTTTCTGATGAGGCTGAAAGTAGATTCAAGGCAAGACATCACAGCTCACGAACGCACACATTCAGAAATCATGCTGAGGAAGCACGTCTAGTGCCCCTGGTGCAAAATTTGCCATCAATCACAACATGCTGTAAAGAGAGGTCTCTTAAATTTACTCTGGCAAAAACTTTAGAAGCCTAAAAAATATATGTGGTTGTCCACACTGTACGTACAAGAAGGTCAGGAAATGGATAGCAGAGTGAGATCCATAGACATGCAAGACCTGCAGCAGTGACAGGCGGTGCAGGAAAGCCACGTGGCAAGAGCAGGTGAACACCCGACTTCAGGGAACCAGAGAAGAAACGTGCGAAGGGTCAGGACATACACAGGACAAATGGGATTGACTGAGTTTCCAAATCTCCAAAGCCTTTCCTTCTGCCATGTACAACTAAAAGCATCCAAATAGGAAAAACGTTGCAGCACTGTGTAATAACAAACATATACCAACACCGAAGCAGGCAAAGGAGAAGGGTCGAGCAAAGAGATTCCAAAGGGCCAGGGGAAGGTCAGGAAGAGCTAGTCCCAGGGCTGAGTGAACACTCATTCATTGTATTATTCAGTATTTGTTAACATTTATGTCTAGGGGTGAAGATGTGCTGGGTCTTTGGTTATTAACATTATTTTACATTACTCCATATGAGCATTACTGTGGTTTCTTTAGACCTGGGGGAATCCGGCAGAACTATCCCAGTGTGAAGACAAAGAAAACAGTGGATTTATCTGAAGATCCAATATCTCAGTCACTGGCCAAATATAGCGATTAGGACTTGAAATATTGCTGGTTCAATTAGTGCTGGGCCTTAAGAGCAGAACATACCCTGTATTAAAAATATACATATATCTCATTGATAAGCTGTATATTCATTATGTTTCAAAATACCGATATTCTAGATGTACTGGATTGAATAAAATAGAATAATATAATTAACTTCACCTGTTTCTGTTTTATTTTTACATATAGCTACTAGAAAAATTTACATTACATATGAGGTTCTCATTATATTTTTTTTGAAAAGCACTGATGTAGTCCAATATTCCTCAAACTTTACTGGGCATACAGATCACCAGGGAGTCAAGTTAAAGTGCAGATTCTGATTCAGAGGTTCCTCAAACTTTACTGTGCATACAGATCACCAGGGAGTCAAGTTAAAGTGCAGATTCTGATTCAGAGCTTGTGTGGCAAGGGGGTAGGGTGGGGGGTGGGCAAAGATACTACACTTCTAACAGGCTCTCAGATTCCTCAAACTTTACTGGGCATACAGATCACCAGGGAGTCAAGTTAAAGTGCAGATTCTGATTCAGAGCGTGTGTGGCAAGGGGGTAGGGTGGGGGGTGGGCAAAGATACTACACTTCTAACAGGCTCTCAGCAGATGCCTGAGTGTCTGGTTCTGATGTTGTTTGGAAGGCTCCTATGAATATCTTAAGAATAAGATGAGATAGAAGACAGGCATTTTTAGTCCATAATTGGGAAACAGAACTCCTGCTGTGTGGCACATTAAAAGATAAAGCAGGAATTGTCCATTACTACAAATTAATAAGACCAAACATAAAAGATACATTGTATGGTATTTCTCCTTGCAAAGTTTCTTCCAGCTTCATGTCATAAAAGGGCTGAAAACTAACACTGCCGAGAAGAGTTTGTTTTTAATACCCCCTTTCTTCTTTCATTTTGGGAAAGATTTAGATTCCCTGTTGGGAGCCTAAGAGTTTTTGCATGTGCTTCTGGGAGAACAACACTTTTTAGAGCTGGAACACTGTAGGATTTTACATGGAAAAGGACCACCCCCACATAGAAGGCTCAGACGTCCTCAATGCATAGAAGAGGATCCTGTGCAGGAAGAACATTGGCCAGGATTTGGGGCGATTGATAGCAACAGCCATGAGGAGAGGTAGGTGTGGAGACATGTTAGCTTGGACTGTCACCTTGCAGGAACCAAAGTTTCACTGTTGCATGTGTGCATGCACACATGTGTCTTTATGTTTTACGTTTGCATGCTGTATCAGCCAGAGGTCTTATATGCAAGCAAAGGAAACCCGCTAGCTTATTTAGGCTACTTACTCACAAGACTGTGGGAGTATACATAATGCCTGAGACTCGAGGACAGGGAGAAGGGGCTGTGTGGCCAGTGACGCCACGTTGCACAGCTGAGCAAGTTCACGAGGACATCACCACTCCTCCCCCCTTTCCTGCTGCACAGAGCACTCCTCCCTACCCACCAAGGTTTAGAGGGTGGGAAATCCCTCAGTGAAGGATCAAAACAAAATAAGTGTTTGATATTTCCATCCTGTGATTCCAAACATCAGCACACAGCCTTAAAAAGTATGTGTGCATCCTAATGCAATGATCTCTCTCTTCCTTGGAAAGGAATGACCCCGGCTTTCTATGCCCATCTCCCAGTCCAGCATCTTTCTCTCTTTTGCCATAATTCTGTGTCAGTATACTGTCTACCGTAGGCCATAAATGCTATGAAATCATAAGAGGAAAGAAGAAAATTAATTTAGTTATATAAATGTGTATATGGCAAAGCAAGGTGGAGAAACACAGTTAAATGTGACTTCTTTTGTGCACAAGATCAGAGTTGGGGCTTATGACATCCCTCCTGCCCTGCTCTGTTTCCTTTGGCTCCAGCTGCACCCCAGCTAGTCAGAGTAGTTCGCCTTATGTGATAACCCCAAATGTCTTATTGAGATATATGAGTACTGGTGTTCGGTCTGCACAGGGCAGCTCGAGTCCTCCTTTAGCTGGCACCGCTGAACCTGGCATTATTGAAAGACACCCCAGAAAGCCCCTTCTTGCTTTTCCATTTCTCCCTCCACTCCTTCCTGTGCAGCAACCCCTGTACTCCTTCAATAATCAGAATCAGTTCCCTCAGACAACACCATGAACCCTATTTGGCCTCCTCCTGCAGTGACTCAAGGATCCAGAAGGAGGAAGCAAGCAGTGCAAGATAGAGCATCCCACCTTCTGCTGGTGGACACAACCCAGATGCTCCCCACACAGCAGGCAGACCCCAGCAACTTCATACGGGGGCAGATCCTGTCACTGTATTGTCATTGCCGTAGTGGGCCAGCCTTATGTCCTATGGAGTGGTACTGTAGACTAGATGTGCCCTCCCTAACCTCATTGAGGTTTAATCCCCACTGTTGACTGTTAAGGGTGGGAAATCCTATTAAGGTAATTGAAAAGTGGGGCATTGCAGATATGATTAGACTGTAGGACCATTCTGTAGTGAATGGATTAATAATGGTGGTTGAGAGCCTTATAAGGAGAGTGCATGAGGAGCTACCTCTCTGCTCTCTGTACTCTGCCATTTTCACAATGTGACACCCTGCCATCTCTGTCACCACCAGCAAGACCCTCACTGGACTTGGGACCTACCAGCCTCTGAAACTGTAAGACATAAATTTAATTTTCTTATAAATCACCCAGTTTCAAGTATTTGTTAAATAAGCAATGGACTAATATAGGTGGGAAGAAGATTATGTTTTTTGCAAAGTTGAAGAATTAATTTGACCTGAGATGATACAGTCAAGATGTATTGTTACTCTCAATGAATGAAGAAAAACCACTTCTGTTCTTATGCTCTTATTCGGATAAAATTCATTTCCTCGTGCTTGGATCTGTGTTGATTTGCTTGAATAAAGAGACTAGGTTTGGAACGACATCCCACACTTCAGCTTACAATAACTCTCCATCATTCTCCAGAAGCCTGTTTTCTATACTAGCCACACCGACGAATTAAAGGGGATAAGGAAAGAATCCCTATCACTATCACCATGGGTGACACTAAAGCTCTGATTTCTCCAGCAATGCCATTGTATCAGTACATTTTCTGGTGCTTATCACAGAATACCTGAAATTGGATAATGTATCACAAAATGAAATTTAATTCTTGCAGTTTTGGAGGCTGGGAAGGCCAAGGTCCAGGGAACACACCTGGTGAGGCTTTCCTCTTGGTGGGGGCTCTCGACAGTGATGCAGGTGTCACATGGTCAGAATGCAAGAGCTAGAGTCAGCACGCTCACCTGCTCTCCTTATAAAGCCACCAGAATAACTCGCTGATCACATATTAAACCATTAGCCCATTACTCCATGAGTGGAATAATCCACTCATGAGGGCACAGTCCTTACAATCCAATCACCTCTTAAAGGCCCACCTTTCACATACCATAATCAGATTTCCCTCTCTATTAACATGGCTACAATGGGGGCCAAGCTTCCGTGAATTTGGGGAAACATTCATTCCACAGAAGCTATCATGCTTTAGGTTTACTATTTTGATAGTACATTTATGAACAATCCAATCACCTCTTAAAGGCCCACCTTTCACATACCATAATCAGATTTCCCTCTCTATTAACATGGCTACAATGGGGACCAAGCTTCCGTGAATTTGGGGGAACATTCATTCCACAGAAGCTATCATGCTTTAGGTTTACTATTTTGATAGTACATTTATGA
>NW_007730868.1:125267-127739 GCF_000696425.1 Galeopterus variegatus | reverse complement strand
TAATCCAATCACCTCTTAAAGGCCCACCTTTCACATACCATAATCAGATTTCCCTCTCTATTAACATGGCTACAATGGGGGCCAAGCTTCCGTGAATTTGGGGAAACATTCATTCCACAGAAGCTATCATGCTTTAGGTTTACTATTTTGATAGTACATTTATGAAGGATCCAAAGTAGGGATTCTATTGGTTGTTGAATATATCTTTTTCATTTCTTTCTCTCTAGGAATTTGGGGGAAAATGCTGGTAGGGTTTAAGATCTCACTTAACACATGCCACCACCTTCTCTCCCTCTCATCTCCACTTCTCCATGAGGACCATGTAATATTCTGGGTTCCCAGGATTAAGACAAGTCTTTGTGCAATGATGGCCATAAAATCGAGGTATTTACCTTTTCTAGTATATAAGTACTTTGAAAAATAGCTGTAGGTCCATCTGGAAAAGGATGATTTGTTTTTGTGATGCCACTGCAAGGTCTTTCGTCAAAGGCACACTTTATTCTAGGTGCCCGAGGTTTGAGAACCTACTCCTTTCCGAGATTGGGTGAAGAAGATTGAATTTTTATGGTAGGGCTCAAGTCTGCCTCCTGTTCACAGATAACAAGTTTCTTCAGTTCCATAAATCAGGTAAGACCTTTAGAGACCACCCATCTAAGTAAGTGCAGCAAATCCTTCCACGTGGCCACGGCTGACAATTTAGTTATTTTGCCACCAGGTGCCATGAGCTGACAAATTTCTATTTTGCTGGATTCTCTCTACAAAGAGAAATCACAAACCTTATTTTCTCCCATTTCTCGGAGGTTTAATTGTCTGCATTCTTGGTATTAATATGTGTATCACTTAGTGCACTTAGTTACAAGTGAATGCTCTGGCTGGCTTAAGTAGGCAAGATAGAACTACCAGGATGGCTGAAAGTAGAGGTTAGCTCATTAGTTAACACCTGAAAGTACGGAGCAGAGTTGGTTTCCTCAGGACACTCCTACCACCATCATAAACACTAGATGCTGCCACCTTCTCCAGAAAATAAATTATACTTTGCCACCACCATTGCCATATGAGAATCTTTGAGGGCTCTGCTTCTTTGTTCTTTGTGTAAGCACCTTACAATTCAGAATCTAGGATGGGCATGCCCTAGTGGTGGGTTGCAGGCCATGTATCCATGTCTTAGGTGAAAGGGAAGTTGGAAAAATAAATATTACTCATTTCAGTATCTATAGTGAGAGGCAGTCCCTATCTACTAACAATACTCAACTGTTGGGGAGGTTCTGAACACAGGAAGGAGGTTTAAATGCTGGAAACAAAAAAAGAATAAAAATGTTCACTTTCTCCTTCTGTTTACGTCTATTATTCTTCCCTGCTTTTGTGTCTTTTCTAGATTCGCTCTTTTTCTAATGATTTTCAGAACTAAAACTCTTTTAGATATACACAATGATTACTATAGTCCAATGAAGAAAACGACAATGCCAAATAAGGTAAGTGGTCTAAAATGGTTCTCTCTCTCTCTCTCTGTTTCTTTCTTTCTCCGTATTTTTACTTTATTGTTGATAGCCATGAGCTAACTGAAAAATCAATAAAAATACTTCTATCAAGCAATTGATTGTACCATCACTATCTTGATGTACTCATAAGATAAGAAACGTTA
Source organism: Galeopterus variegatus (assembly GCF_000696425.1). Lineage (NCBI taxonomy): Eukaryota > Metazoa > Chordata > Mammalia > Dermoptera > Cynocephalidae > Galeopterus > Galeopterus variegatus. Next base: position 126,097 of record NW_007730868.1, on the reverse strand, counting down.
GTCCTTTTCTTCAAGTAACTTGAATAATTGTAGAGATATTAAACCAATGACATATATAGAGAAAATGTGGTTTAAAAAAAACCCAGATGCAAACTAATTTGGAGACTGATGATCAGGGGTCCAGAAGTAATTTGGAAAGACTTGTTGGAAGATTGAGTATCTGTGAATTTATTATGCTACCAAGGGTGAAATATACAGTACTTATTTTTATAAAATTGTAGAAAATGCTTTTAAAAGCATGGACTTGGGGATGGAATAAATATCTTTCATGGATTATCTTAGTTTGCTGGTTATAATAATGTCAACTTTATATTCTCAATGCTTTTTTAAATCTCAGAATTGTATTTGATGCAATTTAAATTTATGGATTTTGCCAAACTCCTCCAGGCTTACCCAGTATCGGTTAATATGCAATGGTATAGTCAGTCCTGGAGGAATGCAAAAGTGATGTGTGAGCTTGTGGAGGCTTGTGCCCACCTTTCTATTCCAGCTCATTCACTGGGGCTGCACAACCAGACTCTTCTGGCCACAACTAAGCTTGCTATGCCAAGTCTTCCCTGTAATTTGTCCTCCAAACTTCTTTCTCCCTACTCTATTTCTGCAAGCTAACCACTTAACATCTTTTTCCTTTAACCACATGATGTTGAAGCACTGCACAGATGTTTGGATTAGTTGAAGCTACTTTCACATAATGGAAATGAGTTTCCCATCTTTACCATCATTTGACATATTAATAAAACAGCCTGTATCTCATATATGTTTAACTTGGAAAAAAAACCCAGTTTTTTCTTTAACAGAGCAGGGGAGGGCTATGTCAGCTCAGTGTCTGG
>NW_007730868.1:123710-124790 GCF_000696425.1 Galeopterus variegatus | reverse complement strand
AAAAAAAACCCAGTTTTTTCTTTAACAGAGCAGGGGAGGGCTATGTCAGCTCAGTGTCTGGTTTTGCATAGGGCACATTCTGATGTGGTAATATCTGGGTTCCAGGTTTCAATCATTTTCTACTCAACTATAGTTAGTCTACATTATTTGCTACTTCCCTAAGTTAGTGTAAGATTCCCTTTAGATATCACAGCCTTCCATCATTGATGCAGATGTAATGCTGAGGAAACATAAAAGATATAGTTTGGGACAGGTCATGAGCTTCCTGTACCCGAAATCAGAAAAGCAATCTTCATGTTTCCCTTCGAGGTCTAGTCCCTTCTCCCTCACTGTGGTGTGAGACATGGCATCTGAAGAAATGGAGTGGGTCCTGTTCATACACAGCACGTGGAGACCAGGGTCTCTGCACAAAAGTCCAGAGAATGGAAGGGCAAAGAGACTGTGCTTTCTGTACTACACCAGATCAACCTCTTGTTAGTTGGAATGATCAGAACATGCATCCTATGGTGGGAAATAATGCCTAGTGTATAAACTGATCATTTTATAATTCAAGACACAGAAGCATCTAGGATTTATTTTCTTTGTATTAAATTGGAGGTCATACCCATCAGAAAAGGCTGAGTATTCCAATTTTTTCTTTTCTCTTACAAATAAATAAATGAATAAACATAATTAAAGGAGGTAAAACATGCATTTCCTAATACAGAAGGGTTTTAATCTGTGGAATGAATTTCTAAGTGCAACGTAAAGTATATTAGAAACAATTTAAGGAAGAGTTTCATAGAGATTTGGAGGCAAAACATTTCATTGTATGGTTTAATTACAAACAAAAGGAGATTTTTAATTTAAATGCTCTCTTGAATCCCTCCCACCCCCAGTCTTTACATCCTGAAGAGTTTTACTGCAGACTGTTGTGTTTCATTTTCTAAGAAATTATAAATGTATCAAGTGCAGTTACAATGTAACTGCAAAATGCAGACTGAAATGTTACTCCGCTGTTGCTCCGTGGCCTCATGATTCATTCATTTCCCCCCCTTCTCTTAAACCATGTGAGTGCTGGCATCTCCTGCTCTAAAAGTC
>NW_007730868.1:121342-122460 GCF_000696425.1 Galeopterus variegatus | reverse complement strand
CATTCATTTCCCCCCCTTCTCTTAAACCATGTGAGTGCTGGCATCTCCTGCTCTAAAAGTCATGCAAAGGATGAGTGAAAACAAGTGCTTCACTGGAGCCAGATCCAGGCTGGGGCAGTTGTCAATAAGATGAGGCTGAATGAAATGCAGTGACAGTGTGGTGAGAGAAGAGGAGTTTGTTATTGCTGCGGAGTCCAAGGATAACTTACCTTAGGGTAAAACGTTAGATGCTGCACTTATCAACACTGTGGGCTGTCATTTCAGTGAGATGCACCTACAGCTGTAGGTAACCAGAGCTGCTGAAGCAATATCGTGCCTGTGTGTGTGTGTCCAGGTGTATGTATCTAATAAACATTGCATTTTCATAGGCATGCGCCTATGTGTAAGAAACACACTTACACATGTAAATCTGTGTTTTAACATAGGGTGGCTTACTTAGCATTAATCAGAGATTTGTTTTTTAATGTATGATAAGATATTTTGGGGGAAATTTTACTAAAAAAAAACTGAATTTATTGCTAGCACAACTAAGATAAACTCACAGGGGATAATCACATATGTGTGTATGTGTGTCTGCATATATATATATATATATATATATATAATTTTGATTTGTACTTTATTTTAAAAAGTGTACTTGGAACTATTTTAAATTAATAATATATATTTAAACCCTTGAATAGTGCGCTGAAGCTTAGTATTTGACCTCAAAACTCAAATTTTCATAGAAATTTTTATTGTGCTTACTTTTTTTTTAGAGGAATGCTTTGTCCTTTATTAAATAGAGAAAAAACTCCCATTGTACTACAGTGATAGTTATATGATCATTTTGGAGTCATCCTTTACTGCATAGTGACCAGACAACCTGAAGAACTGTCCTTCACCAGTGTGGCTGGTTGTTCAGGGAGCTCAGGATCAGTGTCAGACACAGAATACACACTCCCATTTTTTCCCCCACGGACTGTAAATGATTACTATTCTTTGCTCTACAGAACATCCGATGTGGTGCCCAATCAGCTGAAAAAGCTGCACAGACGTCATTAGTTGTGTGTGTGCATGTGTGTGTGAGTGTGTGTGTGTGTGTGTGTGTGTGTGAGAGAGAGAGAGAGAGAGAGAGA
>NW_007730868.1:119470-121062 GCF_000696425.1 Galeopterus variegatus | reverse complement strand
ATGCTGCAGCAACAGGGCTAGAGTGCAGGAGAAAAGAAAAATCACATTTCAGAAAAAAAAAAGATTTACAACAGACAAAATAATTAGATGGATAAATATATAGTTTTACATAAAAAGTATGCACGCAGTACTGAAAGGAGTCAAAAGAGGGAATTCAGACAGCAAAATTTAAAGATCGTTTATAACGTAGAGTAAAATGTCTAAAAATAGTGAAGAATTATGAGCTCAGAAAAACTCTTGGTTTTAATTTTTAAGCCATTTTTCATAAGAGGTGATAATGGTCTAATTTCTAGAATGCTTAAAAAACCTGAAAAATTTGACAGATATTTAAAAGTACAGTTTATTTGAGGGTAATCTTAAAGCTACACCAGAGAATTTTTTAAAAAAAATCAAAGATTTATTTTTAATAAAGTTTGTCAGATTATTGTATCAGTTAGTAGCTTTTATTTTTCTATTTTAATTCTCTGTGTTGCATAATATCTAGGATACAGTAACAGGCTGGTTGCACATGTTGGAAACAGAAATAGGTTTCTTCATGGGCTGCATTTCAGCATGTCCAACTGTGAACCTGTGAAGCACAGCACTTGAGATCTCTCAAGGTCTGTTGCCTAGGATTTGGTTAGAAATCACTGTACCTAGGGTACAAAATGGTTGTCTTGGTCTTTTAGGCAGCTCGAGTTTATAACTGGCCCCTTCACCCCAAGACTTATCAAGCGCCCCCTCCCCTAAAGAAAGATTGAAGGTCACTTTTAAAATAGTGGTGTTGCCAGTCAGGCAGTCTGCAGATGAGCAGCAGAGAATCAGAAGAGAAGGACGCATCCCCTTCCCCTCCACGGTGCATATACACACATACGTGCACACGCTTCTATATTACAACACCAGTCGGTGAAGGGGGAAAAGGGTGATACCTTTTTAAAAAGCGCAAGGCGGTAAGCCATTATTAGCCAGAGCTATATTGAGCATGCTTGCCAGACAGGCAGCAAAGCTGAGCCCCAGTTCCGCCCAGACGTGTGCCTTGCCATTTTCATTTTAATCAGCCTGCTCAGGATGGCTGCTGATTCATTTTGCAGGATGTCCCCCTGGGAGCCAAGGTGGAAGCCTGAGGCGAGCTGCTCTCCGTAGTGCAGCACAGCCCACCGGAGAGGGAGAGTGAGGGGGGAAAGACAGCAGCACGCCACGCTCCAAATTTCAATATGGCCATTGAGAAGACCCTTCACAGAGCCACGTAACCACGACGATATAATGGAGGAAAGAGGAGGAAATGTCACTTTGTCATTTCATTATCCGACTAACCCCCACCTCCACCCCAGACACACACACACGTCCACAGAGTGGCTTGGAATTCTGGTTTTCTTCATGGTCACTGTAAAAAATACGTGTGTGTGTGTGTGTGTGTGTGTGTGGTGTGTGTGTGTGTGTGTGTGTGTATGTGTGGTGTGTGTGTGTGGTTTGTGTGTGTGTGTGCGTGTGTGTGGTGTGTGTGTGGTGTGTGTGTGAGTGCGTGTGTGGTGTGTGTGTGTGTGTGTGTATGTGTGGTGTGTGTGTGTGGTTTGTGTGTGTGTGTGGTGTGTGTGTGTGTGGTGTGTGGTGTG
>NW_007730868.1:117322-118459 GCF_000696425.1 Galeopterus variegatus | reverse complement strand
TCTGTTGTGGAAAATGAATTCAGCCTCATTTGCATGACTGATAAGCAATTTTTTTTTTTTTATCTATTTAACAGAAGGTCATATGCCGGGGATTTGGAGCTTGTGAAAAAAAATGTGGAAAAAAACCCCCAGCCTAGGACAGGATGAGTGGGAGTGCGTGCATTAGGGGCTGTGTGTGGAAGTGAAACAGATCCCTCAGGCCTGCGAGCCTATCCTGCTGCATTTGTCATTGCTGCCCGGGCGACATTTTTTTCCCTAAGCTACTGCACACTAAACAGAGAGAGAGAGAAAGCTTTTCCCTGCAGTCTTCTTGAAGCCCCCTTGATTTTTTACTCGTTGTTGGTGGGTGTATTTTAATTTTTTTTCTATTCCTTGGACTATGGGTCATGATATCAGTATTCACTGAAGACAAAAAGCAACCTTTTCTGCATCTCGGTGGTATGCCTATTTCTCACCATCCTTTCAAACCTGTGGTGGAACAGGGCTTTCTTTGCTTTCTGTGTATTTTTGGCCAGCACAGTTACCAAAATTGAACTTGTCTTTCACTTGTGAGCGGTTGTGGTCATGTTGTGAGGTATGTGATGTTCATTAGGTTAATTCTTTGGACTTAGTGGACAGGATCTGTTTTATCGTAGTTCAAGGGCTTCAGCTGCAATCCTATTGTTTGCTCTGTATTAAAGTGATTTTTATAGCATGGCTGGTAGCTGAAAGGTTCCTGGGCTAGAGATCTTATAATCTACAAAAGTCTGTTTTTAAATCTAAATGTGTACTAGGTTGCATGCCTTACCTGTGATGATGTTTATATTAAAACAAAAACAAAAACAAACAAACAAAAAACACACAACTTTGCTGCATGTGAGAGTACAGTAGTTGATGATATGAAGGTACTGAAACAAAAACTTCCCACAGACTTTATTGTATTACTTTACATTACAAATTAAGCAGTTTATTTTGTACAAAGGCTGTTAAAATAAAAGATATTCTTGAGGTACTGCTATATTTGCCTAATGATAAAAAGAAAGTGGGTTTATATTGTTTACATTGAGAAACCTAAATAAAAAATTTTAACTAAAACCTAAATGTTTGAAGTTCATAATGATGAAATAGCAGTATTTCACTTAAACCAGAAATATTTTT
>NW_007730868.1:115656-117272 GCF_000696425.1 Galeopterus variegatus | reverse complement strand
TTTTTAATGACATTTGAATTAGTAAACTAAAAGTTTAAACTGCATACTTTAGATTCAACATAGAGTAGAAGAAAACAACAAATATATTTGTAAATATTCACATGAGAGTTAGCTAAACAAAATATAGAGCACTGATTTTGTATTTAGAATTAATTTAACCAATGCAATTTCTTGTAGTACTAAAACTATATAAGCTATAGAATTTTTAAGTTACTTATTTACTTAGAGTAAAAATATTCTGTATAAGAGTTATTTTGTTCAAGTGTTTATATTTTTTTACTGAACAAAATTAACATCATAGACAAAAGCACCCCACTACCACCCTTACAGGCATATGAGGGCTTTTCTAATTGTTCAAATTCATGAAAGTCATGTAGCTTTTTAAATAAGAAATAAATACCTGTCTTCCATGCAGATAAAAAATAGTACTGTTTTCATAACAAAAAGTGTTTTTGAACAATATTTCTTTTGAAAATAATGCCAGTACATTTCTATAAGTTGTCACCTCTCAAGAACTTTGAATCCAAAGTGTTGACTGTATATTATAAATGCTAAGTGACACATTCCAGAAAAAGAAAGTTTTTCTTGTCTAATTGACCCAAAGGAACATGTATGGTTCTGTCACCTCAAATGAAACAAATCAATTGGTTAAGAATACATCAAGTTGCACTTTAATAAAGATTTTCTTTATTAAGGACAATAGACCATTGTTGATGTATTTGTTGATAATATTTTACTTGGCTGCACTTTTTAAAACTCATGCCACATTATCATAGACTATAGTAGTTGTGATATAATCCTTCCTTTTTTAATCAGCCATTTTCAAAATATTTTAGCTTGAGTTTTGAAGAGTTGTTTATTTTAAATTTAATTTCACAAGGAAAATTGAAGACAATAAAATTTTGACAGTTTATGAGTATTATGTAAAGGGACATCAGTTTTCTCAGAGGACTTTAGTTGAAGCATCAGTAATTGATACCTGGGTCTGTGTTATAATAGGAAGGATCATATTGCTGTCTTTTGATCAGTACATACCGTCTCAAGGTTCGTGAATCAAAACTGTCAACTTCTGAAACCTAGGAGGTAGCACAGTTGGTACTTACCCCCCTCCCCTCCAAAAAAGTTAATTACCAATCTTGGTTGGATTCTTTCTTGCCTCCCTGACATTTGACTGCTGCTAATTCACTGATTAATCTCATTAATGTGATTATAGCAGGATTTGGCATTGGCTGCCATTGTTCTGCAGACAGTGCTATTCAGCCTGAGCCCTTGCCACCTCGTTGGGTTTTGCTGTGATTTTTCAAAGGCTGGTTGAGTGAGCTATTGTGAGCAAGGCTGCTCTGCCTTCCCTTTCAGCACCAGGAGCTGTCCGCGGCTGATAGCAATTGCATTCAGCAGTGACTGACTTCCTGCTAGTGTGCTGGCAACGCGAAAATGGCCCACTTTCATCACCTTGATGGTTGTGCCATTGAGGCACAAGTAGAGGAGTCTTTATAATCACGACTGAATGTTTTGGAGATGGTAGCCGCAAAGATCTCCATACTTGAAGATTTTTGTTTTGTAAAGACTTTCCAGCTGCCATCACACACACGTTTTACCCGATTTTCTAAATGATC
>NW_007730868.1:100728-115174 GCF_000696425.1 Galeopterus variegatus | reverse complement strand
TGAATGTTTTGGAGATGGTAGCCGCAAAGATCTCCATACTTGAAGATTTTTGTTTTGTAAAGACTTTCCAGCTGCCATCACACACACGTTTTACCCGATTTTCTAAATGATCAATCATATCAATTTTATTAAAATTACTTATATAGGTATAATTGTGGGCTGAAAAACTGTAAACAATTCTGCTTTTCAGATGGAGCATCTTTATTCAAGTGGGTGTAATTATTAACAAAATTTCAATTTTTAAAAGATGAACCAGGATTATCTGGTGTCACAGTAAGGCAGAAAGCATGCGTGACATATAAATTCCAACTTCTCCTGAGTTAAACTTGCATCAGCAGCAGAACTTATGCCGATTTCATGAATTTGTGTTAGAAGCTGAGATCAAGATTGCAAGCCCAATAATTTTGGACCACATAAGAGTGGTGTACAAAAATTCCTAAAGGAATATAAATACATACTCTTCTTTTGGATTATAAAAGCTGAATAACATGACTTTAGTAATATGTGAATATTTTTAGAGAACATCTTTTTTAACATATTGCTTTTATTTTTTCCTGTTATGTTTTTCATCTAATTTATTTTTTACTCTTGAGACTGTTGATTTTGTGCCCTAATATTGAATATACTCAATTATTTCACTGTCTGGCATCTTCTGTCTGTGTTCTTTGTCACCTTCCAATAGATTAGGGAAAAGAAGTGTGACTTTGCAACTTCAAAAGTTTTCTGTTAAAATCATACTTAAAATTTAAAATAGTGAGTTCATAATCTGATTATTTGTTCATCTGCTCTTAGAAATACTTCACATGTATAATTTTCAAAAGCCAATTACCTCTAGGAGAAAAATTAATTTTATTGAGTAAGCAATATTTTCAAAGTCACATGTTTAGACTACATATCCAACTCTACCTATAAACCAGTCTAATGTGAGGGAGAGATATTGCTTTAGAAATACATACTGTACCATCTAAAGTATTTTATTTACATGTTACACATTTTGTGGCTACATTTCTAACTTCTAACAACTTGATGTTTTATTCACTATTAAATATTTTACATAAAACATTCACTCCGTGAGTAAGAGGGATTATGACCAGTCTGCCTGCTCGGCTGGGTGTCCCCTTCCGTCCAGGGCTATAATTTCCAATCAATAACCACTGTCTCAAATGCATCTACTACTTTGCTAGAAAGTCTACCTCAATGCAGAGTCTCACCAGAACCCTGCTCAGGAAGCAGACTAACGGCAGATTCAGAATAAGAAATCTTCAGTTTTGCTTAATTCTTGTAATCAAATTACTCCATTAACATAATATGATTGCAATGGCATTATGCATTTTCTTATTTTCAAGTTTTTTTAAAGAGCACTTTTTATGAATGTCTGTTTTTTTTTTTCTTTAAAAATTTTTTAGCATTCCTTAGGCAGGAGTAACAGAAGATGAACTTGAACAAAAACTTGAAAGGAATTAACACATTCTTCACCAAGCTAAGTTTCAACATATTGCGTTCTGTACCATAACAATGTGCCTAGCATTGATCTGAATTTCTTTCAAACTAAACTAAAGACAAAAAATGATACAAATTTACAGAAGAAAATACACACAGGTGTACTTTTTTTGTGGGGATGTGGAGGATAGTATCCAAATGTCATGTGTGGCCGGTACATTTTAAGAAAGACATTTTAAACTGGCATACCTCACATATTAGAATATTTTCTGTAATGATCCTAACTTGTGCAAAGAATAATACTGAGTACTCTACCTTCATAGTCATTTGTTGCATGACTTTTCTGATATCAGATTATTTTTAGGTATCAGCTACACATTTTTCCCATCACTAGGCTGTTTCAAGGCAACATGGTTCAGTCTGTGGTAGCTTTGTGTCCTGTCTCCCCTCTCTCTCTCCACCTCATGCTCCCTCTCTTCTATCCTCTCTCTCTCTATCTCAACTCTGTCCCTATTTGTCTCTTTTGCTTTCCTGTCTTCTCTCTGTGTCTCTTTCACACCTGCATTGTTCAAGCATACACAATGATTTTTTCTATGCATTTCCACAACGAAGCTGTTTTTGGCTTTGACATCATAATGAGTCCTCAGGGTATCTGCACAAATAATCAGAGATGGCACAGAAAATGTACACCAGGTGTTATAAAACCAGAAAGAATGCATAAGTGCTTATTTATCATAGGAAGAAATATTGATAAACATTGCTGTACTGGGCTGTTAGGAAAAATTTTCTGAAATGTACCTCTTTTTAAAAAAAAAAAATTCCTACTTCTCACATGGTGATTATCAAAAAGTTGGGAGGGGGAGGAAAATGTCTTAGTCTGAGCGTGAGAGGTATTGTGTTGCGAGAAGATGGAATGGAACGGAATATTCCCTTAAAGCCTTTCTTGCTTTCAGTCTGCAGTGGTTTCTAACAGGGCTCAATGGGAAGGCAATTGTGACCTCTGTGGTAACCAGTGAGTCTGGTCTCAACACGCCAGGCAGAGGCTCAGTCTTCAGAGGAATTACCTTTGAGAGCTGGCATAGGGTGTTGTTGGTAACTGAGGACTTCGTGTCAGCACTGTGTTCTGGGGGAAACCTGCAGTGACTGATCACTGGTGGGGCTCTGCCCTCGACTCTCCCTGTAGACAGAGGGCTGGCAGACGGAAGACACTGGCGGGCAGGGTGAATGGGATGGGAACACGAAGGGAAATGTGACCAGCACGTGGGATGGTTCTCCATGGCAGACACAGTCTTGTGTGTGTGAGAAACAGACTGCGGAACGGGATCTTGCTTGGTGGCCACCTGGGATGGGAACACGAAGGGAAATGTGACCAGCACGTGGGATGGTTCTCCATGGCAGACACAGCCTTGTGTGTGTGAGAAACAGACTGCGGAACGGGATCTTGCTTGGTGGCCACCAACTCTCTTCTACACAAAGGTACTGCTTTTCTTTTATTTTAAAGGTTACATATGATTTTTGATTTGTCTGGTTGTTGCTGCCCTGCACTCTTTAAAATTATTCCAAATGTTCTCTTAAGTACTTCACCAAATAGTTGTTTCTTCCCGGGCCTATCTTCAGCTATTATTTGATTACACATTGGAACACTCCCTAAAATCGCATGCTTTGGTGTACACACGAGCCTGCACTGGACCCTTTCTGGAAGAGAGCTACTCCTTTGGTATAATGCCATTGTGGGAACTGATATGTCTGCATGCTGCCTGGAGTTGTTGTTAAACATGAGTCTGTGTATTCAAGGCTAGTTTCCAGAGGGGGGAGGTGGGAGGTGCTAAAGTAGCCTTTATTATGATTTAATATAGCCTTTCACAGTGGCAAATGTTATAAGAGAAAGGTTTGCAGAGACTGGAAGGGTGCAGTTACTGCCAGAGTGCAACATTTATTGCTTGACTCAGAAGAAGCCATTTAAAAAGTCAGCACTTGTTTTTAAACCAGAAAAAATGCTAATGAAAGTCACACATCTATGTTCTCTTTTGTACTTTGAAATCTTATTTGGTCTTCATTTTTTTTTTCATATAAAACTTTTTCTGATTTTTTTTTCAAAAAATTACCAAGAGGTTGATAATGTTTTAACTTTCTTAGATAAATAGTTCTATGTCTTTTGTTTAAGAAGAAAATGATTTTTTAAAAAAGCTCATACTGAAACAGAATGATATAGTGTGGTTGGCAACCTGAAAGAGATTTTGAGAATCAGTTAGAGTTAACTCTTGTGTAACCGTTCTCCCATTTTAAGAAGTGGCGTGGGAGGTTTGGAAACCTCTTTTTGTTTTGTTTAGATGTTAAGCAGTAGTACCACTTAAAATACCCTAGGTTCAGTTGACTTTCGTGAGATTTCTTGGACCACAGCATGAATTTACCATAACATCAATGATAGGGGAGGTATTTTTAGATGTATTACCTAGCTGGTAGCTGCTAACAGCCTGACTCTGGTATTTACAGTTCTCATCTATTACATTAAATACAGCACTGCACATGATACACATTCTTGTCTAGAGATTCAGGGGCCTGTGGGTACAATGTAAGAAGCATACAGCATGCATCCCCAATCTTGCCTGACTGTGTTGCAAGCTTAATAAACGGGAAGGTTAGAAATTACTGGTTTAATCCACAGCTGTAGCTTGAAAAATATCTAGTTCAGCCGTGACGTTCCCTCACACATTAGGATTTGGGGAAAAGGATATGTTTCGTGTTGCTTAAAGGATGCAGCCCGAGACAGGGTAAGTCAGCAATATGCTACTGATGCTGTTCTGCTGCAGCAATGTGGTCTCTCAGGGAGCCTGAGCCTGACGCACGCAGCCCAGGCAGGGTGCAGAGTGCGTCCCTGTCTGCCTGCTGCCTTTTAATGGAGGCTGCACTTCACCCACCAGGCAGAGTGCCTCACGCATGCCCATCTTCCCCGTCGTTTAGTGGTGTCAACTTATTAATTTCCATCTTCGACTTCAGGCCTGTTAGTTTCCTGTCTGAAAGCATTATTACTTTTGTCCATGTGGCAAAATAATTAGCATACAGATGAGAAGTGGCCCTGCGTCTGAGCACCGGTAGAGAGAGAAGATGTGCAGTGGGAAGTTGATTGGATGGATGGAGGACAAATGGTGTGCATTCCCAAGCATTAGAAGAGTTTTGTAGTCGTGAAGAGGTTGGAGAATTTTCTGGGTGAGTCCCTAAGATGGAAGGCTGGGGTGGCTGCCTTGGGAACGGCTGCTTGTCAGACGCTGGCTTAGCTGAAGGTGCCAAGTGGGACTGCAGGTGCAGATAATTCATTTGGACTACTTTGTTTTGCAGTTCTTCAGGTTTCTCTCTGATGTCCCCTCCAGGTAAATATGTCCTATGCTTCCTGTTGTTTCCAGAGTGCTTGCTCCGCTTCTCAAAGTGGAGCAAAGTTCAACTCCTTATGGTCAGTAACAAAAGAACAGTCATCTGCTGCTGGTCTGGGGCAGCTGCTTCATGCATCTTCCTGTATGTCTGAAGTGAAAATTAACTGTTTAGAGATTATTGTTTTCAGAAATGTACAGCAGCCATTATTCAGGGTGTTTAATTAATATTTTCTAGAACAGTGTATCAAGACCAGCAAAATTAGCAAATGTTGTTTCAATTAAAGTCCAGACATAATTAGTTTTGACTAGTATATATTTTTCCTAGCTGGAAGAAGAGTTTAGCTAATTTAACCAGCAACTTACTGAAGATGGTGAAAATCAAACTGAAGTTTCTATTGATCTGTAGAATCTACAGATAGGAAATGTGAAAATCGGCACAACGTTCCATACTCTCAGTTCTTTTCAAAAAAGGGAGTTCATTTTTGCAAATCAGTCTTCTGAGTTGAGAAGTAAGAATAATGCTTGCTGGAATCCTAATTGTCTATTGTCATCAGTGACACATTCCTTATATAATTCTGTGACTGTAGTACTGCAATATGGGTGTTTTAATATTTAGGTAGGTATCCTTCCATCTGGGGGAATTCACTGATAAATAGTTCTATCTTGTTTTAATAATTCCTGTTCTCCTTAAAGGGCAAGGTTTTCATTTTAACTGACCTAATTATTTCATCTGCTTTTAAGGTAGAATTCAAGTAGAAATTATTATACTTTAACTGTCTTTTTACAGTTTCCTGAATATTTTAGATCACTTAATGATTTTATTTTGCTTTAATTTTTAAGTTTTTTTTTTTAAGTTGCTTTACTTTAGCTGTTTGCTTTAGACAATCACAGTGACTATTTGACAGAAAATGCAACTTTTTAAGGGGGAGGGCAATTTCTTCTGTTTAAAAAATTGTACTTTTCTGAAAAAGAAAAAAAAAATCTTTGATAAACCTAAACCTAAAACACAAGATATTGATAAACATATTAACCCTTCAGATGGAGCTGCTGAAACTTGGTTGTGATTATTCTCCCTCTCATACCGCCCGTTTCTGAGTTCTCACATTGAGATTTATTTTTTGCATAGTAGGTAAATGCTCTATTCTTTATTGCAATGCATACATACACATATATACACACATTTTTTTCTATTTTATTTTAAAATTTGATGATAAATAAGAATAAGGAAAGAATTGAGTTTTCTTTTTAATTTAACTCTGACAGTATTACATTTGTTCTTAAACAGATTTATGAACTCTTACCTAGAGGAAAATAATATATTATTTTTTTCATTTCTGATTTCATTTTAGAGTTAAGCCAACCTTTGTATGATTAAAATAACTCTTTTTAGTTTTATGATGGGTTGCAACTTTCTTGGGGCAAAATATCAGCATTTAGTTTTTAACTTCAACTTGTCCATTTAAAAACAGAAGAGGTACTTGCATGCAGTTTGCCCACAGCGCCTTCTTTGTGCCTGGCTGTCTTTCACAGGTGTGGTCCAGCTTTTTTTTTTTTTTTTTTTTTTTTTTTTTTTAAGGGCCCAAATTATTTCATATTAGTTTCCACTTGACAGAGTTAGTTTATGCCACTATCTGTCACATTACTTCTCAGGCATGTGGAGTTGAGAAGGCTGCATTCAAAGACAATGAAAGGTCCCAGAGCTAGAAATATGGTGATGTGCACCTGACTGAAAATGTGATTTTTCAGGGAATCTTATCTTTAGTTTGGCTCTAAGGTTGGATATCAACTTTGGAAAGAGAAACAGCTTTTCACAGCAACATTTTAAATCTATCAATGATATTCCAAAATATAAGTCCCACTATCAGGCAGTGTGACTTAGTTGCTCTGTGTGGTTACAGTGATCTGTTTAGGGGAAGTGGGCTGGTTCAGCAGGGTCTGTTCTATGCCATGAATGCTTATTGAGGCCGTTGCTTTAGTGGGGTTCCCACTGATTGTGAATGAAAAATATGTGAATTTTTTTCAGAAGGTTATTTGACCTTATTTCCTTTAAGATTCTGTATCTTGATGTATTCTCGCACTCTTAGGAGTACTGTAATTAATCTCTTCAATGGTTTTGTGAGTGTGTGTATACATGTGTTTTTAAAATGCCAATCTGAATATGTCGGGTGCAAGCTGAAACCATTTGAGCCATCGGGTTACTGTGTGTGTCATGTAAACCTGCTGTAGATATATTCGTGCACTTATTAATGTAGTTGAAAGAACTTTATGACTCAATATTATGTACCGACTGCTTTTTACTAAAGTCTGACTGCTTAGGTAGTTTACTCAAATTGCTTTAAACAAAATTACCTCAAGGATACTGGACATTTGCCTGAGACATTTTTAGGTGAGAAACGTCTGACTTAGGACTCTGAATCAAACAACTCATGGATTCTTAATGTATGGGGGAGAGCTTTTTTTTAGTACAATGCCAGATATTTTCATTATAGGATTTCTACCTCAGGTACTGTTTTCAGTAGTATTTCATGCCATTATCTCAACCTAGATTTGTGGTATATTTTAATGGCACTCAACAGAATGATTTTTCAAAAGTCAGCACCACCTCCCAATTCTGGGGGCTACCACGTCATTGAACCCTGAAAACAATAGATACTCCTTAGAGGCTAACTTTAAATTTGGCCCCATCTCCCCTCCGTGGTATGCGTATTCCACTAGCCTGTGCCATCTGAACAGAAGCTACAAGCACAGAGTATTGTCGCCATGAAACAATGCTAGCCAGACTGGCTGTGGAGGTAATCGAGTCTGCAGGGCACCCCATAGAGAGCTATCAAATCAAGTCTGCTCTGGAGCTGTCTGCGAGACTGTGAACATTCAGAAATCAATGCTGCATCTGCTAGTGGACCCTCTGGTTCACTGAAACTCCCACCTGCCTTGTGCATCTGGGCAAGAGCATTTCAGAAACCAGTTTCCTTCAGGATAAATTTAATATGTCTTGAGGGCCAGGCGCAAGCAAATTGATTCTATCTCTGCACCAGGAAAACTCATAAACATCTGTAGGAGCACAGATTTTCAACAACCTCAGGATTAGGGGATGCTATCTGTGAAATATTCCAAGTTTACTTCCTTCATACCTCATGCCAGCATGGCATTTTTTAATTAGGAAGTTGATTAAAAAGGGCACGTTGGACTACGGATGTGTGGTCCTTTGGCATGCCTCCAGCTGTTTGTTGTCTGGGTCGTGGAAAGCATTGCTCATCAACAGTTGCAGAGATGAGGGGAAATCATTATAAGGCTAAAGGATGGCAGGAATGAAATTGTCTTGCTGCATGTGGTAATGGCAGCTGGTGTGGCTCCATCCGTACGAGCCTTTTCTGCAGACAGACTTGTTGTCTTCCTTTATGAGACCGAGATCACTTGCACTTTGCGGTAACTTGGAAATGTAGAGCAGCTATATGTCTCACACTGAGAAATTCTGTGGCTCTGATTTTTCAGTGGTCAATATGAGAAGTCATAATTACTTGTATTTTCTGGATTCAAACCTATTTTTAACCTCAGTCTTGTAGGGTGGAGTCAGTGGTGATAGTGGCTCTAACAGTGCTGTGCTGTCTTTCTTAAAGAGTAGCTGGTTTGTTTTTTCTTCCTCCACTGCAACACCCCAAGAAAAATTCCTTTCTTTACTGGCTCCTTTTAGGGCTTGGAGTATATTATCACAGAAATAACATTTTACGCCTAATTGTAGTGTTCCTATGTCTAATGTGGTGTGAATAAGTACCATGTTATGAATTTAACCCTGTCCATCCCTCTCACTGGATGAGCATTTTCCCAAGACCAAGTATACCAAAGAAAGTAGGAAAAAACAGCTACCAGTGAGCCTTGACACACCGCTGACACCAAGGTCCCTCATGTACAGGGCACAGGCTCTGGGGCTTTTACACCGAGCTCTAGGGAGACACTCAGAGTTCAAGATCAGGGAGTGTGTATTCACTCAAGGGGCACTTCCAGCAGCTGGGACAGCATTCACCCTTTTGTTCTCCTCTCTAAACCTACTTGCAAACTTATCAATTATTTTTAGATTCTGCATTTAAGAGCAGTTTAGCGACAGACTAACCAGAGTCAGCACCAGTGTGGGAGCCCAGGTATTCTCCTCACTGCCTTCTCCTAGAAGAAAAAGTATCAAAGTCAAGTCTGAAGATTAAAGGCTGACTGAAACCAGCTCCTCTGATCATTCTTAGCACCATTAACAGAATAATCATACAACATGCATATATTGAGCGCCTACTATATACAGACTCAAAAGATATATACATATTTCCCAGAGAGAGGAATCACACATGCTTCCAGATTTACTTTTTCTTGAATGTATTTTGAAATACGTTAAAGTACTTTTCTGACTTAAGAAGGATAGGGTGAAACTTGATGTTTCTTTCTTGGATGATCAATAATTCAGGAATCCAGGTGATCATTCCAAAAATTAGCACTCAAATGCATAGCACTGCATAACCATGTGTCTCTGTTTAATGAAATGTATGAATTGAGTTTATTGGCTTTTTATAAAATCTAGAGCTAAGCATTTCAGCTTGTTGCGGGTTCTGGATGGCTGATCCTCATTCACTGTGGTTTCTGGGTGTATGCTAGCGCTCCCCTGGTGGTATGCAGAGTTAGGGCTGATACGAGCTTTCACTTACCTGAGAATGCATAAAACAGTAAACAGAATGCTATTTTGAGGAGAGTGTTGGCAAATGTCAGGTTTCTGTTTTGCAATTTCTGAACATGTCAAAGCTGTTGATACCAGAGATCTACAGAAGGATATTTTGGGTAGACATGGTGAAGCTCTCAGCTGCTGACTGAGGGCCAACCTTCCAAACAAACAGCAAGGCCTCTGGGTGATGCTCACTCGTCTCTGCCTCCGGTCTGTGACACTGGCAGTCCCGCCCGGATGCAGACGGCTGGAATCGCAGCCGACTCAACCATCCACTGGCTCGCCATTGGCTGCAGAGGCATCAGGAGGGGGAGGAGAGGAAAATTCAGATTAGACGCTGGTCATGCCTGTCAGACTACTCCAACGACTAGAGGCCACGTTTCCACTGAGTCAGACCTGGTGGAACATACCTGCTTATTCAGAATTAAGAATTGTGTCCTTAAATCTTGTAAAGACAAGTTAGGTTAGAATTAGCATTTTATATTCTCTCAGAGTCTATAAATTTAAGTATCTCAGGCATCAGAAAGCCACATGTCTTTGTTTAAAAATGGAATTCTGAGATTACATAAAGTGAGAGGTGTTGGTTCATGCTAGGCACTCATGTATAACAGGAAAGAAAATCTTAATTTGCTTAGATGCATTTCAGACTAATTTATTACTTGTTCTTTGTTTAATGTGGCATATTTGGTAGTGAATTTACATGTGAAATTTTCTACTGAATTTGTGTTCTGCATCTTCCAATGTCTTCTGTAATCCTGAGAACACGAAGAGAGGAGTGTCACTGCCCAAATGTTTTTGGCTAATCTGCTGCTACTGGGATTGATTGTTAGCTCAAAAACAACCTTTTTCCCTAAGAGACCCACACCCACAGTGCAAGCCAAGAAATGGATCTGTTCTCTAGGGACAAGTTAACACTGTTTACAAATGGGTTGAGCCACCTGTTCATCTAGTTTTAAAGTTAATGATCAAAACAGTATCTGATCAAAGGGGTGAGTGTGAGTGGATAGACAATCAGATTTGCAGAACACCAGGTGACTTTCGTTGAGCCACCTGTTCATCTAGTTTTAAAGTTAATGATCAAAACAGTATCTGATCAAAGGGGAGAGTGTGAATGGATACACAATCAGATTTGCAGAACACCAGGTGACTTTCTGTTTTTAACACATAACACCTCAGTACATGTATATTACATTTTTAATAAGTCAGAAATAGTCATCTTTGATAAATATTCCAAATTCCCAATATCAACATTCCAAGGATTAGATGCAGAGTGTGGGTAGAGGGTAGTATAGCCAAAGAGAGTTTATATTTTGTGTTACATTTTTACAAACCAGCATGTGCAGGTCAGATCATTTGTTTTAGCCTCAAAGGCATAACTGAAATGTGAGAGTTGCTTATTGGGCAATCAGCATTAGAAAAATAGGCCTCTCTCTACTTAAAAAAAAAAAAAAACTAATAATAATAGTACAGTATTTCCATACTTCTGCTCCTACCTCCAACAGTACTGGCTCCTCCCTTGCCCCCTTGACTGGTGGAACGTGTGGTTTGGGACCATGTGACACTGACTTTTTGGCTTCGTTTGGCATTTATATTTGGTCCTACTCCTAGATTTTTGTTTAACTAAGGGCAGGATCAGGAGGACGATCAAAACATCTCTTTTTTACTGACTATTTTGGTTTCTTCCAAGGGTCAGAAACACTCCATCCACTCAGCCTGGGATGGTTATCTCAGCGAGACTGCACATGTGCTACAAGTTTCTGGCTGGTTCTCCATAGTATTTCAAATGACCAAGGACACAGGGAAACTTTGTTTTTCCATTTGCTTCTAGGAGAGTATTTTCACCTGATATTAAACATTTAGTCATCTTTTCCTTTTTTAAAAAAAAATTATTTTGGTCCTTTTAATTTCCTAAGTAAAATTTCCCATCTATAGTAACTCGACAGGGATGCACAGCCCTGTGGAAGAGGCCTGGGCTGAAGGACCTTTGCCTCGGGTCAGCCGTCCACATAACTTGGCGATGACTTCCAGCCGTCCACCTCTCAGCGCCCCTGTTCATTCACAGTGAGGAGGTGGACTCCGTGGTTTCTCAAGCACTCTCCAGCTCCAGCAGGGGATGGCTCCAGGCACTTGGCACCCTCCTGTGGGAGCTCCTCTGTGAGGATCTCACTGTGTGATGGGGGAAGGGACCTAACCCTGTCAGTAGTGCCACAGCCACAGTGTCCTTCCTGTCCTCATTTTGCACAGAAATGCAGAAAGAAAACAAAACACCAACAACCTAGAGTATTTAGATTAGGTACTATTGTTTGATAAATGGGTGATTTCACGATCATGATTTTATCTTACTATTAGTCAAGTGTTCTATTATAGCAACTGTAGGTGGTGAGTTGCTTGGACAAAACTCACAAAACTATACGGCTCTATGATTGCTGCTTTGTTTCTCTCGATGCAGTTTGATTACTGTGGATCTTCTTAACCTGGAATGATGTAGGCAAATAAAATACATGTAATGAGTATCACTTGGCTTAATCCTTAAAGAAATGCCCCATTGGCTTTAGGTCCTACCTTCAAGAGGCAGTAGTTAGGGTAAGCACAGGATAAGTAGGCATGCATTTTTAGCAGCTAAAATCTATTATACAATTCATGTCCTACTTCTGGTAGCCTAGAGCAGAAGGTACCCAAATTGACAAGCAAAAGAGCAAGTTTTTACCATGGTAGCCAATGGCGTGTTCTTTATCACCTCAAAGATCCCAGTGAAATAGAGAAGAACGTTGTGTCCACAGTGAGAAAAGAAGATGAGACATAGAAATCAAGCACATGGGTGTGGTCAGGCAGCCCTCTCTCCTCACACCTGAAACTCGGAGGTCTCACCTGGGTCACAGAAGCCTCTCCAGGTGGCAGTTACCAGAGTGGTTCCTTTGGGAGAAGTTAAACACAGATATGCTTCCCTTAATAAAACAAGCCTCTCTTTCAAAAGCTCAAAGTGCTACATGGGGACTTTTTTTTTTCTTTTTATGTTCTGGAAAGTCCTTTTCTTAGTAGGATAAGTGGAGAGGTGTGGTGAAGAGTGGCGACTGTGCCTGTGGGTGACAAGAAGGGGGACAGGGACAATGACACAGTAAAGTGGCAGGAACTTCTCCTTTTGAGATTGAAGAGAGAGAAAAATTTATGGACAACAGAGATGTGCTTAAGACATACAGTTTCGTTATTCCTAATTCTAATTCAAAGTGGCCTGTCGTAAAGACAGACCAACTAGCAAAACCAGACTTTTGGAAGATCCAAAGTTCAGTAACATTAAGTGACAAGGACCCACACTCTCTTTTATACAAATCCAAACCATTTATATATTATATCAAGAAATTAATGGAGGTAGACTATCATCAGGAAAGCACCCTGATAACTATAATAACAGCACATACTTAGTTAGCAAATGCCCTAAAATGAATGCTTTACTCATGAATTATGTCTTATAAAGCCTTCAGGAATATATTGAACTGTCGTCTACAGGTACTATTACTATCTTCATAATCATAAAAAGATAAACATACCCATTAAGGAGTTCTGGTTGTTAAAGGTATTTACTGTTTAAGAAAATAAACCCTCAAGTGCAAAGCTTTTTATTAAAAAAACTATATATATAATTGATGATTCTCTGTGTCAGCAATTTAATACTTACTTTGGCTGATGACCATGGTTCTTAGCAGACAAAACACCGACTGTCTGTAGGGCAAGCGGGAATTCAATGTAGGACATAGGCCTTGCCCTTGAGAACTGAAGATCTTGCTGAGGACACAACACATAGCTAGAAAAAAGGTTAAATATCATGCCCCCCTCTGGAATTCTCATGGATAATTGAGGCGCTAGAGGAAATGCAGTGTATACTCTGGCTGCCATCTCTGTAGGACTGCAGAGTGCCCAAGACAAGGAAGACAGGAGCAAACCACTCCTGAAGGCCAGTAGCTGCAGAAAGCTTATAAACAGGTGGCATTTGAGCTGATTCTTGAGTATGAATGTAATTTGTGTACATGGGGAAAAAAGAGAAGGCCGTCTATATTAATATAAACATAGTAAGTGTAGGATATCAACGTGATGCTCCGAGTTGTCAGTATTGAATGATGTCTGGTAGTGTGTAATTATTCATTCTGTTATATTAGCCATGGTCTGTGCACGGTCTGCAGTGACACTGGGCACTTATACACAAAGATATGATGTGGGCAGCAGCTTCATTTCAAAACTATTAACGATTTCTAAATGTATGAAAATCTAGAGATTTATTGTTTCTACTGAGTAATTAACAAGATTAAAGACTTATTTGCTCTTGTAGTATTCAAAAATAACTCCATACGATTTCTCCTAAAACAGTTAAAAAATTTAAGAAAATAATGGGAAAAGTTACATTTCCTTTGTTCTGAAAATCTCTACGTGAAAGTAAAGATTCTTTTTTTTCTACAGAGTGAGGATGTTATAAAGTTAAATTTATAATGAGCTCTGTAACATAGTCAGGGCTGGTCCCCCACAATGTTTATAAACATCTATATGAAGATAAGGAAGCTATTCAATTCAGGTTTCAATATGGCTTTCAAATTAGTAACACGTCAGTCTTCTCTACTAAAATCAGACTTGCACATGACTGACATCCACAATGCATGCTATCTCTAAGCGTAGGAACACAAGTGCTATGTCTTACTCGTGTCTGGGGTGGTGACCAAACGTTGTTGTGCACCACACCCCTTGCTACCTGGTGATAGCAGTGAACGCATCCCCTGTTCCAAAGGCTGCTCAGGATCCAGTGTGGTGTCGAGTAGGCTCTATGCCTCTGTTGACTCTTTGAGGATAAATGCCCTCCCTTCCTGCTTCTTACACAATTCCTAACTTTTCCAAAACATAGTTATTTTAAACTAATTTGTAAATCTAAATCATGCAAACTAGAGTCATATTCAAA
>NW_007730868.1:98562-99910 GCF_000696425.1 Galeopterus variegatus | reverse complement strand
TCAGCCGTCAGCTAATCCACCAAGTAGCCAGAGTCACGTTCTTCTTGCTCACCACAGCCTGCTCTTCCTCCCGTCTTCCTCCTCTTTTCTCTGCCTGCTTCTGCCAGATCCTCCCCTGATTCACATTTCTCAACGTCCCACCTTACAGCAGTCTCTTCCACAGCTTTTGGGTGAAATGTCTGTGATGCAATGAATATGTTCCCTTCCGTCCTTGGTTCGCCTAATACAGAGTTTGTCTCTATCGCTACAGGACCTAAAAATAAGAAGAATGGGTAACAGGATAGAAAGCACAGAACGAAACGATTAAAAAAGCTAGTAGCAGTGAAAACCCCTAGTAAATGGAGGGAGAGAGAAAGGGAGGTGAGGAGAGGGGAGGAGAGAGAGAGACATGGAGAGAGAGAGAGAATAAATTACAGTCGTGATTCTCAGAGGCAGCGAAAAAGAAGTAACAAGGTCAGAAGCCAAGGGTAGCAGCTCCCGGAGGGTGGCAAACAGTCTGGTACCAAACACCAAACATCAGCGGGAACAGACTGGGAAAAGCGGATGCCAGGGAGGCTTGCAGCACTTCAGGTGATTCCGTGCTCTTATTTCGCCTCACATTGCTTCCTTTCTACTGCCCCCTTTCCAGACCCCAGTACCTGGAGATGCTGTGGAAGATCTGGAGTTGCAGACTCTCCTCCACACACACCATAAACCCAGGCCTGCTTCCATGAGAGCAGCACTGCTGCACACACAGTTGGATGCTGCAGTACTTGCAATGAGCCTCACAATTTGTGTGCATCACGCAAGCTAGCTGGAGGCCTTGGCTTTACAAGGAAGTGTATTTGGAACCCTAAACTGTTTGTAAATGCTCCATTAATACATTGAAGTGGGTTCACACTACCTTCCTAATTGCTGGAGTGCTTTTGCTGAACTGATTGGGTTGAATCACTGCAGGCCAAAGATTCTAGAGTTTCTGGTCAAGCACATCTTCTCTCTAATCCTTCACAACACACACCTTTCCTCAAAGCCTGAGGCAAAATTGGCTCAGGCAGCATGTTTAGTTAGACTGGGCCTGATGTGACTGGGACAGAGCCACACTGTATGCTGCCATCTGCTCCTGCTCCCGTCCTGCAGCAAGGTGCCTCTGCCCAAGAGCAGGTCCCAGCCTGAGAAGAGAGGTGCCAGAAGGCCTGGCCTTCTCTCTGAGTGTGCACAACATCAGGGGGCCCATACACACACACTGCAAACTCAGTGGTGCCCCCCAAATTGTGCCACATGGCAAACTTGCCCTCATTCTTTAGATGATATTATTTGGTGCTTCATTTAATAAAAGGAAGGCAGTTCTAGGGATCTCTCATTTCGTACC
>NW_007730868.1:94714-97566 GCF_000696425.1 Galeopterus variegatus | reverse complement strand
GTCCTACAGGATGACTTTGTTCTTGAGATGGTGACAAGTCACTGGAAGTTTTTGTGCAGTTGAATGACAGGGCCACAGCTATTCTTCGGGACAATTAATCTGGCAGCCAATCAGTGGCCTCTTCCTGCCAATTCCGTGTCTAAAATAGCTCTCCCCACCGCCTCATCCCTTCCGTCCCTTCTGCCACTGCTTTAGAATAGACCGTCATTATCTTTCTTCTGGGCCACCACAGCTTTGGCATTTTTCCACTCCAGCATCACCAGGGTCTTCCCATTTCCTATGGAAATAATCCCAAACATCTCACCCGGCTGTTTGGGTAATTCCCCAGCCATTCTCGAGCCTGCTTTCCACCCCTGCATTATCCTAGTCAGCTTCACATGGCACGATGTGGACCGGACCCTCCCCCATCCGTCGTCTGTGCTGGGTCTGCAGTGTCTTTCCCTGGAGTCTCTGCAAGCACATCCTACCCACCCTCCAAGTGCCACTTTTCCACAAATCTCTGCCTGCTCCTTCCAGAGGAATCCAGGTCTCTTCCCCTGAACTTTCTCACAAGGTGTATTCCTGTGGTCCTTATCCCCAGCCACCTTCCATCTACAGCTGCTCCTGTAGCCACGTAACCTCCCTGTGGGGCCGGGAACACTCTTCCTCGTGGTGTGCGCTTCTGTCACACATGTTGGTCAGTCACGTATGTGCTCAGTCACTCTTTGTTCACATGAACAGAGTGGGAGGGGACAGGTTGAACGTGGAACCTCTCTAGTGCTGCTGCTGCAGTGACCAAAACA
Source organism: Galeopterus variegatus (assembly GCF_000696425.1). Taxonomy (NCBI): domain Eukaryota; kingdom Metazoa; phylum Chordata; class Mammalia; order Dermoptera; family Cynocephalidae; genus Galeopterus; species Galeopterus variegatus. Next base: position 96,784 of record NW_007730868.1, on the reverse strand, counting down.
CCACGGTTGGGGGACCGCGCTGCTCTCGGTTTCCCAACCCATCCTGATTCCATGTGAAGGTTCTTCTCCCGACAGCGCTGGTCATCTCAATTTTGGTCTGTTAGGCTGTGCACCTTGGTATTTGGAAATAGGCATATGTCAGTGCATAGAAAGCAGTTCACAGGCCCTCAGCCACATGAGCACATGTGACCTGCTGGTGTCCCTGAGAGATGTACCCTGAAAGTGGCACTGCCTCTGAAGTTCCTGGAGAGAGGTCTCACAAGTCAGGCATCCAGACTCCTGTTTGAAAACCTTAGCCTTCTGCACACTGTATTTTGCTTTATCTACTTATGTGATAAGTGTGTTCTGTCTCATCCGGACCATTTGATACCACTTAAAAAATAAATAGTTGTGTATCAGCCTCTTGAGTTCAAGCCACTGAGAAGGACTCTCGAAAACTCAAACTCCTGGTGCTTATTCACAGCGATCGATATTAATGATAGGAGCGGAAGTGGAATTGAGATGCTGGATGGGGAAAGCCTCCCCGTTTCTTCCTGTGTTCTTCCTCCATGGCAAAAGCCAAGAGGAGGGGATGGAGATGGGCGCAGGGCTTCAGGAGGCCCCGCACGCAGGTTCACAGCAGAGAAAGAAGCTGCTGACCTCCTCCTGAGCCAGGCTCAGAAATGTCACCGTTCTGATTGCAAAAAGAAGGGGTCATCAAAGTTAAGTGGGACAGGTGAACTCTGGCCCCCAAACAAGTCATTGTCTAGAAATGGGCAGCCCTGGAATCTCCACCAGTTCCTCCTGCAAGTGATCTTCAGAGCAGAGCAGTCTCAGTGAGGTGCTGCTGACAAGGCATAAGAATCCTTCCTGCTTTATGATATTTTTAAAAATGAAAACTTACTTTAGTAATTTAAATAGTATGGCTATGCTGTATGAAACTTATTCAGGGAAAATAGATATTTAGATATCCTGCTTCATTCCTGCATATTTTAAACCAAAAGTTGCTTCAAGAGATACATTTTAGCCATCAAGCGTAGAAACGAATAAAATCCTCTTGGTCCAGTGTAGTAAAGTGTGCACTGTGAACTGCTCTGTACATATCGTGCCGGAAATTTTTAACGGGAATTTGTAGTGTTCTTTCTATTTGCTGTCTGGATGTTGCTTACATTGTGATGAGCTCTCTTTGGGCTGTGCACAGGTTTGTAACACAGATACGCAACCTTCATAATGAGTTTTACCTCATCTCCAAAGCAAGTCCAAATTCTAAATGTCACAGAATAAATATTTTTTAAATCGTTTAATATGTTATATTTAATTTAACCCTATATAGAGCATATATTATCATTTCATTGTCACCAGTATAGCATACTTATTATGCTTTTAATTTTTTAATTTATTATTAGTATATTTATTCGTATGAATTGTGATATTTCTTTATGCTCTTTGCCTGACCTATCACTTCCCAAGCCCCCTCCCTTCCTAACCCCCATCTCTAGTATCCTTAGGCTTTGTTCTCTCCTTCCGAAAGTTCAATGTATGAAGGAAAGAAAGAAAAGACCACAGCATACTTATTAATGAGATATTTTACACTTTTATTTCATGCAAAATTTTCAAATCTAAGTGTGTATTTTGCATTTAAAGCACATCTTAAATCAGACTAGCCACATTCATTGATTAATACCAATGTGGATGGTGGCCATCATGTGGGGTAGATTATTGTTGGACAGTGATTATTTCTTCCTAATGCTGTGTCTGCAAGTTCAGAAACTGCACCAGAGGGTATCAACTGAGATCGTTTGGGTGTGGTAAATTTTCTAGTCCAGGCATTGGCAAACTATGGCCTGTACATCAAAACTAGCCCACTGCCTGTTTTACAAATAAAGTTTTGTAGGAACGCAGCCATAGTCACTTACCTGGATGTTGTCTACATCTGTGTCTGAGTCACAGAACAAAATTTCCCGTGCCTCCTAGACTATCAGTGATATAGATAAAGAGAAATAACCTGCTCCCTGGAACATCATCACCAGGAGTGAGCTGAAAAGGAATAAAAGCTTAGTAAAGAAAAGAAAAGAAAAGAAAAGAAAAAAA
>NW_007730868.1:92943-93791 GCF_000696425.1 Galeopterus variegatus | reverse complement strand
GGCACCGTCTCTCTTCCAAGCTCAGCTAGTTTTACTCATCCCAGGTGAGCTGTTTCCATCCCTGAGGGGCAGTCTCCTCTTACTCCAGTAGCTCGTCTTGTCTGTACCACTTACTTACCAACTTTCTAGTCGCCTAACTTTTCAGGCTACTTTTTAATTAATGTAGTCATTTTTCACTCACCATTACATTGTATCCCATAAAGAATGTGTATTATGACTTAAGTGCACTAATTTCTACCATATGGATTTTTCCAGTGTATTTGTGTGTATTGTGACTTAAGTGTAATAATTTTTACCATACGGGTTTTTCCAGTTTCTTACCTGTAAAAGTTGCTCAGTAGATATTTGTTTGATTGTTAATCTGATTTGGAATTTAAATGGTGCATGTTGTCAGCATTTTGTGGCTACAGCATCTTAACTTAACTTTTGGTGTCTTTTTTGTTTCTTGCTTCTACATAATCCCAATTTGAGTATTTGTTCTTAAATAAAAGAGTCTTCAAAAGACACTTATAATGATAAACATAAAACATAGAAAACCTGGGACTGTTGGCAACTGCCCACCACTGGGGCAGCTGTGGGCGAGTGAAGACACTTTGATGTGCTCTGGGATGTTTTCCTCAGTGGGCTATGGTACCCGGGGAAGATTTGTTCTTGAGGGAATATCTTGTTTTATACATCATTTTCTGAGAAGTAAGGTGACAATATCATTCTCGTGGCAATATTTTTACTTACACAGCAATGAACTGAGGTCATTTTCAGACAAACTGAGTGGGATTTTTGGTTTTTATTGTTCCTGTTTTGGGGGGTTTGGGAGTTTTTTTTGGTTTTTGTTTGTTTGTTTGTTTGTT
>NW_007730868.1:87197-92633 GCF_000696425.1 Galeopterus variegatus | reverse complement strand
GTGACAATATCATTCTCGTGGCAATATTTTTACTTACACAGCAATGAACTGAGGTCATTTTCAGACAAACTGAGTGGGATTTTTGGTTTTTATTGTTCCTGTTTTGGGGGGTTTGGGAGTTTTTTTTGGTTTTTGTTTGTTTGTTTGTTTGTTATTAAAAACTCCTCTTGGCCTCTATGGATAAGCAAATTGGTCCTGACAGAATCCTATAAGGTGCATGTGCCTCTCCAGGGGAGCCTGTTGAGAACTGTCCTAACACAGTCTACACCAGTGAAGTGTATCCCTTCTGCTGAAATAGATCCATGGCTTTAGTGACATACAGCTCAGGTGGCTGGGTCCCTCATCCCAACCAAGCCTAGCCAAGACAGTGATGATGCTTCCTAAGAAACAGTAACATTGGATGCTCCAGTTTAGACTACATTCCTCTTTGTACACACTTTGGTGAACACATGTCAGTTGGTATGAATTTCCTGGTTCTCTGTCTTCACTGATAATGGTGCTGAGGATGTTGGGGTGGAAGCAAGATGTGACCACGGAGAGTGAGTGGAAAAGGTGCTGTAGCAAAAGGGTAGAGAATGATGGGAGGGCCAGAGCATTGACCAGGCAATGAGACCATTAGGCTCAGCTCTTCCACTTTTCCAGCACGTCCCCCAACACCTGACACTGTACCTTCCTTCACCTGTGAAACCAAGCGTAATGTAAGGACACTGTGTTTCTCAAGGTTATTGGAAGCATATAACAAGATAGTGTTTATTAAATGCAGAAGAAGTTCTGCAAACTCTATTACTATGATGACGGCTATTTTTTTCTGTTGTTTTATCATTTTTTTATCTAGAATTGAGGATGGAGTCTGATTGTCTACTCCCTAGCCAGTAGTAGATGTTGAATAAATATAAGTGGAATAATTTATGGACTGATAAAAACAAAGACATTCACTTACTCAATACCAGGTATGATTGAGGGACATTCATCAATGGTTCTAAAAGTCAGATGTGCTTTTTTTTATTAAAACAAAAGTCTCACTCTTTAAAGCAATCAACTGGACCCTCGATGATTTTGTTCATACATCAAGTCATTATTACATATTACTATGTCTATAATCTGATTAATAATTTTGGTTTTAACAATGTTTTAAATGAGACAAAGGAACCCATTTCAATTCTTTAATAGATACAAGTATTGGATCAGGTTTCCTCTTTTCCTTCCATCCCAGCCATGCGAGCACACAAAGCTGTCTATCTTTCCAGGCGCTGGGGAAGGAAAGAACTCACTATTCATTGTAAGCAGACATCAGCCCCAGGAATGTGCATATATCAGCATATTTAGTGGCTGGCACAGTCATCTCAACTTGACACCTCAGTCAAGTTTGTCTTGAAGTCTGGCAAAAACAGAAGTATAGCAACCCCTCCTCCTCACCATTTCAAAGAAAAAGTGGTCCCCATTTCCAAAGCTCACCTTGCAATGGCGAGCAAACTCACACGAGGAAGCACACCAAGACCATTTCTGTGCACTTTTAATTCATCGGTCCAAAGGATCCCGACTATTTAGACAACATGGACTGACTACTAACTTAGCTAATTACTCATTTATTTGGTCTACTAAAATTTCAGTTTAGAATCCGAGTACCTGTTTGCAAAACTAATTTATATTTCAATACTCTGCCATGTTTTACATTTGAGAAAATAATGGTATATCAATTTATTTTTCAGTGTGTGCATTTTCTGCAGTGTTTTTGAAGTGTGCTTATGCTAATGTACTTGAAGGCAATTGATGAGGTAGTATTAGCCTATTATGGATATAAATTTTGTAGTGAAAAGAGGGCCATTTATGAACCCAACCCTCCTGTATAGCAGGTCAAACCATGTTTTCTTTATAGTTGTATCAACAGGACCAAACTTAATGCAGACACATAATATATATATATTTTTTACACTTCTCTCTGTATAATGGAGATGCAAAAAAGGATTACTCAAAGCACCATGAATGTGATGAGAAGCCTGGAGAGGCTATACCCCAGCAACTCCTCTGTTAGATGGAGCAAACTGGGTGCAGCAGCCCTGATCAACGTTAGCTTCTGTTTTTTTATTGTAAAGACAAGGGAGTTTCACAAGGAAATTCAGGTGATTCAATCATCACAAAAGGACACAAGGACATGGCAGTGTTACAGAAGTTATCTATGGCTAAGTATAGCTTAACAATGGAAACTAGTAACATTAGTAAAAATCTGTAGACTGTGGTCTCCTACATGAGGGCTTTTGCCCCATACATGCATTTACCTAAAAACCCTATTCTAAAAATCAAACGAGAATCAAGATTTCTAACCCTCCACATATATTTATTTATTTTTAATTTGATCAAGTTCCCATGAACTTAATATTTGGGCATAGTAGTGGGTCTCTACTATATTTCTGCATTCAACTTTTCAATTACAAAATATTTTAGAATAGATACATTTACCAATTCTTCTATTTTTATGTTGTTCTCTGCTATAGCCAACTGTTGAGGACAATGCCTGACACATAGTAAGGACCCACAATGTGAAGTGAATGCTTGCTAATAAGTGATTAAAAAATTAATTTGTCCAACAACATATGTGCAATGAGGTATATAGGAGATTGGAATAAATTTTCAAATATCTGCTTTAAGGACAGTTTCCTTATAGAGAGAGAAGATGAGACACAGAGAAAGGGAAAAACATCAGGCTGGTAGAGACTAGGAAACAAAGAAAAGGGAAAAGGCACGTGGGAATGAAAGCAGAGCTACCCATGGGCAGAAAAGAGCCGTGCAACATTGACGCAGAGAAGGACTAGTGTAGACGGAGGTTGCACGTTGCTCCCCTGTGGATTGGACAAGAGAACGGGGCAAATAATCAGCTCTCGCTGCTGTGACCAGTTCTCACCCACGAGAGTGTATGTTATGGCTGAACAGGAATCTTGACTTGGTTAGTTCTGCTGGAGCAGAAGTTCGGGCTAGGCTTCACTGGTCCTTGCTCTGCTGATCGTGAAGATCTGATGAGATACATAACTGCTCAAGTCTGTTTTGTGAGCATGTAAGTAGAAGCAAACTTTCAGGAAGTCAACTCTCTATGAATCTTCTAAGAACAGTTGCTCATACTTGAGAGTGCCCAGCTCCCCTCGCCTCCCACGCCATCAGAGTTAGACGACTCAGAACGCGCAGTTGACAACATTCTTTTAAATTATCACCTTGCTGAGAAAAATACTACTTTATTATTGCTTGGAAAAGTGTGCTTCATTTATAGTGTATTGTTTGAACTGGGATAATGTGACTATGTAAATTGCTCAGAGAAAATGTATACCCCTCGCTAATGAGAGGTAAAGAGAAAGATTCTTGCAATATTCACATTTTGTTGGACTTTGGCAGGATCAGTTTATGGACAATTTTGTATTACCTAAAACTGATTACACAAGCCTGGGAGTTGACTATTAGAAATAATATGCTGCTTTGCTTCAGTAATTCCTTATAAAACAAAGAGATTAGGGTTATTTAGATAAATGGCCATGCCATATTTTCTATAGTAAGTAAAGGAAACTCCAGAGGCAGTCAGAAGTTAAATGTCTATACTCACATATATTCAAACAATTGAACGCATTTCTATAAACGTATGTTTATTTCAATATCTTTAGATTGAAACACATCAGTTTTATTTTCAATAACTCGTAAGTAGTTCTTATACACAAGGAAGAAACATTTCCATAAAATAAGTTTGAATTTCTGAGTTTATTTCATTTTTTTATTTTTTTGTGGTTTTCCCTGATATGAAACAATACTGCCCCATTCTGGTGTTTCATAATAATCAGCTGACTTCAGGCCAGGTGAAACAACTTGGGAATCATTCCAAAGTCATGACATACCAAACAGTATTGGTTCTTTTTTTTTTTTTTTTTTCCTTTTGCTTTAAAGTGAATTAAAAGGACACAATACATCAGCAAGCTGGTGGAAAATCATCTAGTGCCAAAATATGATTTAGGAATCTGACAAGTGAGAGATTGTGATGGCACGGAAAGAGGATGTGATGGGATTGGGTGTTTGAAATAACCATCTTGAATGAAAGTGTCTTCCAGTCCATGTGTATGGGAGCCTCTCACTACCATTTTTAAAGGGATACATTAATCCACATTAAAAAGAGCTAAAGAAAAACAGATGGTTAACCATTCAGATGTCTGAAGTTTCCAATTTCATTGATAATTATGATTTCATTTGAAAGAAAGAAATCCAGTAGCACGTTGTTTACTTAATAGGCACTGAGAGATGCCCTGGGTCCTGGTCTTCCTGTAGTTGTGTTCTCGAAAGAAACATCAAACCCTCCTTTCCAAATGCAGCCCTGTGCACTGCCCCTTCTGTCCCAGAAAACCCCGAGGTCTTGAACTGATTGGTGCGCACTCGTGCTCCTGAATCACAAATGCAGCCTCCTGTCCACACCAGCTCAAACAGCAACCCCGCCGGCAAGCCCAGGGCGTCTGCTGAGCCACCTCCTGCCTTACGGGGTGTCCCCATGGGCAAATCACGTGGGCAGAGAAGCACTTTGGGGAGATGGTGGCCCAGCCTGTGGCCAGGGACAGCTATGATTTCCACAAGTCAACGGCTGCTCTGCCTCAGTAAGATTGCTGCGGTCTCATCCTTGGAGAAGAACCCAGTGCGTTTGGTTTCACGAACAAATCACACCCCATTTTTTTTTTTTAGGTTAAATTATTTTATTTATTTATTTAATCAATACACAATGTAGTTGATTTTTGTGTCCCTTTACCGAATCCTCCCTCCCCCTCCCCCTCACACCCATCAACATCCTATCTGTCCACTTGTCTTTTTTCTTTTATTTTAATTAATATACATTATAGTCAATTTTCATGACCCCCATTTTAATAATCACAGAGTTATTGTGGACAGGGTGAGATGGTGTCCACTGGTACTACACGACTAACTTCAGTGGTGGGTGCTGCCACCCAGGAGAAAATACTGTGTCCTGTGTATTTCAAGGTCAACTTTTAGGTCAATGCCACTGTTTATGTTGAGAGCCTCACAGATGCTGGGGTTTCTCCGAATATGGGTTACCTTATTTTATCCCTCCCAGAACTAAGCTATTTAATATTCATAACAGAATCTAAGGTATTTATTGTTAAAACACAGAGTATTGTTTATAGCTTTAAATATTTTGACTTTTTTTTTTTTAAGAAAAGGCTTTACTCTGAGTAAATGTATATAGTATATAAACTGTTGTACTCTTGTGGTCCACTTCTTCAGGGCAGGTAGCAAATTATTTTTGCAAAGATATTCTTTAAATTAAAACATACTTCATTCTTGAAGATTTTCCTGACAGATCTATGCCAAAGGAATGTTTATACTTAGGCTTTATTGAATGATTTCATATCTAATTGTTTACCACATAGATTCTCTCTCTCTCTCTCTCTCTCTCTCTCT
>NW_007730868.1:85625-87177 GCF_000696425.1 Galeopterus variegatus | reverse complement strand
TCTCTCTCTCTCTCTCTCTCTCTCTCTCTCTCTCTCTCTCTCTCTCTCTCTCTCATCTCCTTACAAAGGGATATCTTTGAGTGTAAGGTTCAAATTCTCCCAGCATCTTCCACGGCATTTGGCCATCAGTAGGCACGTAACAGCACATAAATAAATAGTTACTGAAAAGTATGCATGTGTCATTTGGTTCAGAACTAAAGTGTTTTTGTTTTTATTTTCTATTTAGCCTCAAATTAAAAGCTGGGCTTAATGAGAGATCAAACTGGTTCTCCCAGCCCATTGGGAACTAAACATATCAAGGATATTTTATGGATTTCTGTTGCCCTTAGTGTCCTTCTCGAGTGAACCCAAGCTCCGCAAGCTTGCTTTCTTCTGGCCCTCTCTTCATGACTGTGTGGCGTGTGAACATTGAGACTGAAGGGACCATGAGAAAGAACAGGGTGCACAGAAACACTGCACGTCTCTTGCTTTGGGGGAGAGGGCTGGGGGGAGAGTAGAGCAGTTTTACTTTGCCAAAATTTAGGGCTCTTTCTTCTTTCCTTCGATGGCTCCTAAAGACACTGTATTTTTCTGGCTTTCCCCTCACTGGGAAGTGCTCATGTGGTGACCTCGAGCAGGAGGAGGCTGTATGTGTCCCATGCTCTATAGAAGGATGTGTTTGCTCTTCCTCGAGCAACTCTGGAACCTTCTGGAGTTAGTGCATCTGAACGTCCTGAGTAGTTCCTGCAGCTGTTGGTGTGGAGGACAGGAGATTGGAGGGGGCGTGGAGAGCCTGTTAGGAATTTGAAAACCTGCTCTGGGAGGAAATTCATATAAACCGCATGAGCCGTCTTCAGAAAAGCATGTGTTTGGGGAGAACCTTGTTTATAATAAGGGGCAGGGGGATTCTTCCAGGTTTCAAAGTCCTAATCCCCAAGCCTGGGGGGGTCCTCGTCTATACCCATTGTCCAGGTGTCCCGTTTGCTCTAACTTGTCCCAGATGAGCTACCCCAGTTTTGTCACCCTGTTATTAGGGATGTTCACATGCAATTTCCTGATGCTTCTGCCTTGAGCTGGGCAGGAGGGAATGACTCAGATCGGAAGTTATTCCCAGGGCACTTGGGCTTTTGTTACTCCACTGAGATGCCTTTCGGAAACAGAGAAGCAGAGAACAGCCCAGAGCTAATGTGCCTTGGATAATAAGGGTTGTGTATTGTGTAGCTAAAGCTGGGGGTAACTCGATATTTGCATTACTACTGGCCGTTCTCTGAAGTGTGGACACTGCAGGTGGTTCCACTGGTCCTAACAGGGCCCCAGATTAGGGTGCAGCAAACCTGAGAGAGGGACATGGCCTCACCTGGTGTTGCTGCTGTCTCCAGACTGAAGCAAGGGTAGTTTGTTTTCCGTTGTGTCAGGGCGGATTGCTCTGGCCAGGGGAACCTCGGGCATGTTTACAATTCCTGCACACACTGTTTTAGGGAGGGTGATGCTCTCGCCTTTTAACAGACTCTCATAAAGAGCCAAAGCTTGCTTCCAATGCAGCTGGCCGTGTGGTGTCTTCCGACCAGGCTGG
>NW_007730868.1:83185-84887 GCF_000696425.1 Galeopterus variegatus | reverse complement strand
ATAAAGAGCCAAAGCTTGCTTCCAATGCAGCTGGCCGTGTGGTGTCTTCCGACCAGGCTGGCCAGGGGCTTCCCTGCAGGAGGGTCGCTGCAGCGTCCCCCTCCCCAGAGGCAGCACTGCCTCTGCAGTCTGTCTCCTCCTTGTCTCTGGCTGGTCCCTGCTGTAACCTCGACTGGATCCTCCAAGCCTGTCTCATTCTTACTTCTCCCATCCTTTTCTACTGTAGTTAATGACATTAGAGAGTATTTCCATAAAAAAGGAAATGTGTCTCACTGCTGAAATACCAAGATGAAGAAAAAAATTCATGTACCATTCACACACACACAAAAGCACTTCAACATTAATCACAATGATTTTTAAATTTTTTAAAGAAAAGGAAAAAATCCTCAAGATGGAAACATTTGTCACTGTGAATCACATTCCTTCGCTTAACATTAAAAACAAATGCAGCTAAATGGGAGCAGTAACAGTTTACTAAAAAGGACAGACATTCTTTAACCAGGAATTGGTCTCTTCTCTTCGATAAACTTTTTCTTCCATTTGTTTTAAAGGCACTGTTTCCTTGTGCTCCTTGATAGCGTCTGTCTCAGGAGCACTGGCAGGACCCTTGTGTGCACCGCAGGTGGCTTTCATAGCAAAGCTTCCTGACCTCCCAGGGCTTCCTTTTCACTGATTCTGGCTTGGTTTTAGGCACCTCCTGGAAAAACAGAATAAAATTTTCTATATTTATCCTGCTGGTTTTGAAATGTAACTCTGCTCTTGAATTTCTTCATTCTATGTATTTGGGTTGCTACGTTTTTGAAATAAAATGATTTTGAGGACAGAGTGTGCATGCATCTCTCTCTCAACCTCCCCACTTTTTTGACTGCCCTTCCCTGTCCTTAATGCGAAGCACTGATGCTTGTGTAGGCCCCTTGAAATGGCTGGGTGGCAGGGGAAGCTCTCCGGTGTTTGTGGTCTTGCTGAACGTAATTCACCAAATGGATGATACAAGAAAATACAGTTCTGAGGATCCCTCATGTTCAGGTGTATTGCTGTTGTTCCTGGTCTTCAATGTAGCGTGACCCCAATCTCTCCTGTCTGGAATGCCCTCCCTCGGCTCTTCTTGTAGGAATCACACTCAGGATTCAGAGCTCTGCTCCTGGCTGGTGCCCCATATATGCTTTCTCTTTTCCAAGCTCATGTTCTGTCTTCTCCAAAGACCTTAGCACTCATAATATCATAGACTCTCCGATAGAGAAAGACTCTTCATAGATTCCACATAGTCCAACATCACTCCTAATTTGAGGATTCTTCCTAAAACTTCTTTGGCTTAGATTCATCTGCTTAGTAGTCTCTGTGCGATTGCCTGCAGTGATGGAGAGAGCCCCGCTGAAGAGAGGCATGCGCAATTTTTAACTGCACTTACTCGATCTAGTTCGTGTATACCAATTACTGCTTTACCTCAAATGCCACCTTGCTGAGGACCAGGAATATAATATAATGTAATATACCCTGTAGTACCCAGCAGAGTGCTTTGCATGTGCTAATGTTTTCATAATTGATTTCCTCTACGAGGTAAATGGTAAAATGCGCATCTGTCTACACTTGAGTAATAACGGATTACGTATTTATTCATATTTACCTGTGATTTAGATACCACCTCCCTCCCCAACATAAAGAACAGCTAAAAAGTGAAGCACATCTAATCAATTTTGCTCTC
>NW_007730868.1:80562-81989 GCF_000696425.1 Galeopterus variegatus | reverse complement strand
ATCTCCAGCCCCGCCATACAGAAGGGTGCCCTTGGTGCCTGCCAAGGAAGGAGCAGGTTGAGATTCTTGGAGCTCAGCATGAAGAAGCCTGAGTTCCATCCAAGAAACTCATCCCACATCTTTCCTTTTGGTTTGTGCATTTAAAAAGCCTGTCTTACTCCAGAGGAGCCAGGAGGAGGCAACATTGCAGGTCTTGGGCCTGTGGGCTGGCATCCACCTCCTGTCCCCAGGCTGAGGGGCAGGTGCATCCATCTGTCCATCTGCCCCCTCAAGGCCAGGGCAGCCTTGTCCTGAGGCTCTGACTCATATAACGTGTAGTTACTTCATCTTGGGTGTGTCTTGTTCCCCTGCGTCCCTGACCCAGAAGCCCTTGTCTTTCTGAGGCCTCCTGGCAGCTCTACCTGCAGGGCTGCATGTGCACACTCCAGGCACTGCGACCGAGCCAGCGCGAACCCACCTCTGATTGTGATGTGTCCTCACAGCGAACACTGTTGATGTGGGGTGATGAGGTCTTACCTGTGTGACACGCGGGCTCTGCATAAGTCTGGCATCTTTACCTTTCCTTTTTCTATACAGCACCTGGCAGGTGGCTCCTAGCAGTGTGTACGTGTTTTCCCCTTGCTCAGTGGCATCCCTGTCCTTACTCTCCGTCCTCGTCCTTTGGATTACCGAGAAGATGAGCACAGTCCTCCTGGTACACACAGCCCACTGCCCACGGCTTCTCATCTCGCTGGTGATTCAGGAACTCCACCTGACAGGGCTGCAAGCTGGGGTCCCCTTTGCTCCAGTGCCTCTGGGGTGGTGTCTTGGCCATGAATCGAGCACCTCTACTTTCTTGATATTCCTGTTTTGACTTTAGATCTTCCCTGTGAGGAGAATCTGCAAATGAAATAGGGATATGTAAGGCACGGGAAAGTGCTGCCCTGTGGAATAGTGTCAGTTAGGGTTAGCTTGTCCCAGCGGATGCCACACCCTTCGCCCCTGTCTTCCATCCTGCTCTCCCTCCCTTCCATTTCTTTGTGCTTGGTTTGCTTTCAGACTCGGGGTCAAACTAAGAAGTACTGGTAGGGAGACTAGTTTGTCTGAGATTATTGATAAATACTTCTGATGCAGCGAAAGCAGACTTTTGCGTGATATTGGAATGCAGGCCCCCTTTGAAATGATTTTAATCGCAAACATAAACTTCGCTCTTCCTGTGACTGGAGCACAGTGCTGAGCGTGGTCTCCTGAGGCTGGGACCTGGAGGAGCCGGTGGCCGGTGCCCGTCTGTGTGGGTACACCTGTCTGGTGGTGTCTCACCATGCAGACATGCCATCTCTGGGGTTTGCCATCTTCCCAGTGTTGTGAGTGCAATATGCAGTCCCTCCATATACAAGAAAAAGAAAAAAAGAAAAAAATAGCAAAAACCAAAACACCAAACAAACAAA
>NW_007730868.1:77623-79763 GCF_000696425.1 Galeopterus variegatus | reverse complement strand
CAAACAAACAAAAAAACCTAGGCATTTTCCCAAAGTTCCTTATTTGCCCAAACATAAGGCTTTTGTCAATTTTGCAAGGATATTTCTCTAATTTCAGACTTGCTTTCACGTAAGATGTTTGGGAATAGAATTGTTTTATTATCCCAAGCTATGGAGGTGGCAGGTCCCCTCTGAGAAAGGCCACACACATAGATGACATCAGGATACGAATTTAGCTCTCAGAGATGAGTCGCTAGTCCCCCAGGCTCCAGGCCCTCCTCTCCCCATTCCCGCTCTCCTGCATGCGGGGACATCAGAGCCTTCACCTGCCCCGACACGCGGCCCTTCGCCCAGTGAAACTCGAGTTCCTGCCTTCTGGCCGCGCGCCCACAGGGGGCAGCAGAGAGCAGCGCTGCGCGGCTCCGCTCGGCCACCAGCAGGTGCAGACGCCGGCTGACGCGCTGCGACCTCGCGCCACACCCGGGGACCCCGGGAAGAGCCGCTCTGGACCCACCGGCCTGTGCATCTAGCTCTCGAGGAGTGCTTCTTCCGCACTGCTAGAATCACATGCCTTTACATTTCAGGAGATACTCCGGAAAAAGCTGGAAGACTCCCATAGAAAGACTGCATATTATTAAATGCACGTGAGAGGATGCTTCTCAGGTCCTTTCCAAATCCGGGCGTGCAGGCGCCTCTAGCACAAGTGCTGACTCCCGGGGAGCCCAATGTGCGCGGGTCAGGGGGCTCAGCTCAGCAGCTCTCGTGTCACCGGTGCTGCTGTCACCCTGCAGCCACACCGTGCCTGCGGCCGTGCCTCCGTTGTGAAGACACGCAGACCAGGGCACGAGCCTCTGCAAGGCCAGCTTCCTCTACTTTGTTCCAGTAGCAAATACGCCCCCCTTTGTTTCTGCATTCCTGCTTGTGTGATGAGCTTCTTTAGGGCAAAGACCTAGCCATCAGCCCTTTGGCTCAGTCTCCCGCCTCTCACCCCCCGAGAGTCACCTGTGCCAACTCTTTGCAGGGCGTCAATGCCTGCTGGGTTAAATCTTCTAAAACCATGCACACAGGGGACTTTCGGTTTCAGCTCCAATATGTGACATCACGGGCTTATACATCTCATCGTCCCAAGTCCAGGGCACTTTCGTCCAATATTATAAAGGGATTTAAGCACAAATCACAAATCACCGGTTTCACAGCCAGGAGATAGAAAAGCCATTCCACGGCTTTGTAGCTAAAACCAAAGAATATACCCTATTTTCTGTTTTTCACTCACTCTCACTTTTTATGCTGCTTCTGGGCCTACTGTCCCCTGTTCCACTTCTCTGAGTTCCTGGAGTGAAAATATAATTTATACAGAGTTGTGTTTTTTAGGAAGCCCTTTCCTTAAGTTGTCTAAGTTGATTTTTCCATGACAGCCCTAGAAGGTGAGCAGGGCAGGTGTTGTTTCACCCTTCTCCTCCTTCCCTAATGGAGGAAGTGGTCGTCTTGTGAAGTCCATGCATCTGGGAAGTGTCCTGATTCCAGTTCAAACCTGTGCATTCTTTTGCTAGTTTTAAGCATTTCTTCTGAGCCAGTGATTCTCAGCCCTGGCTGCACATTACGGTCACCTGGGGAGCTTTTACAAAAATACTGGTGCCTGGGCTTCACCCAGCCCAATTAAATCAGAGTCCCTGCAGGTGGGCATCAGTGTGCTTTTACAGCCCCCCAGGCCATTCTGATCTGCACCTGTATCTCTAGACTACATCCTTATACTATCCTGTTTTCCTTCTTCCCTGAGAATGAGCGTGTTTGTGAGGACAGGACACATGGACAACTAACAGAAGTTTGTCGATTTAGCTCATGGTCCCTTCCATTAGTATGTGCATGTCATGAGTAATTAAGCTTGAATAATTCTTTTCTTCATTGTAATCTTTATGCGATATCAGTGTTGTATTTCCTTAAAACGTACATCATACAAGCGGGATCAGTACAGCTTGTTCCTGCCACTGCTTGTTGTTAAACAAAATTGTAGGAGGCTGCTGTTTTGGACGAGACCCTGCACTTAGACCCCGACAGAGCAGACCAAACCAAGGTGGAGTCACTCATGTTGGGTGCCACATAGTCAAACTGAACTTTAAGGAAGCAGATAGTTCTCAAAACAGACCTTTTTTTTTTTTTTTTT